>NC_142284.1:50069401-50224877 GCF_965620075.1 Prunus avium | reverse complement strand
GGACTACATACCACCATCGGCAACTATGGGACCATTGTGTCCGGGTCAGAACGCCGAATACACATTCAAGTCCCCAACCGAGAAGCTTCTCAATCGGCAACTTGGGGGACTACTGTTTGTACCGTATCTGACCCTCCACTCGTACAACGACACGTGGATCTCATGCCCAAGTACCCAAGGCCTCGGACAATCGGCATCGGCCACCGATGGCATTGTCTCAAAGCTGCGAACAGCCATTACGAGCCCAACTCGTCTACAATCGGCATCCCTTACCGATTGTAGAGAATCAACCTCGAAGTACCCGCCCAAAATATCTAAGGACTCGTGTCAACCTCAGAAGGCCCTCCCACGAGTCCCACATCGAAAATGAGCACTAAGAGCATACTAAATGCCCCCTATAAAAAGGCCCATTCCACTACAATACAGGGGTAAGACTTTTCAGCTTGACTTTTATACTTCTATATGGTCAACAGCAAGAGCTCTTAAAACAACAAACTTACTTCGGCATCGGAGGGTCTTAGGCTGGTTCCACACCGGTTCCATAGACCTTACGAGTCTCGACTTCTTTCTATTCAGGATCAGCATCCAAGGACAGGAAGAACTGGCATCCAATATTCAATCGATCCCTCGATCGTCCATCTCTTGTAAGTTGCACTCATCTCTATCTGTTCAGATTTAGCGCCAACAGCATGAAAGTAAATGGACTTTGAATTTAAATGAGAATGGCAGAGATGAATTATCACAGTGTGAAATTAAAATGTAACAAACACTAGGGTTTCAGAATCCACCCTAAACAATTCTACCCAAGTTCATGAATACTCAAGTGACGAACTCTAAACGTGTTGTTGAAGATGTTCGCAATCAAGACCAGTACGAGTGGCTCAGGACGCATTGATTCTCTCTAATGTACGTAAAGTGCAGTACGAGTGCTACAATACTTGTGCCTTCCCTATAATCGAATCTAGGTGTGCTTAGTACTTTGATTCAATTACAAGAAAAACCCATTAAGTTCAAAGAGAATATGAACATCACAAGAATCCTAATAGCATGGTGTTTACATTAGGTATTCAAGAAACCAATTCACATGGATGATTCTTACTTCATCCATTTATTGCTTAGGATAACATGAAGATACACATAATCCCAACAACCTCAAGAAGCATGCTTTCAAAGGTGATCAATCAAAGAAGAACATACATCAAGGATAGATTAAGTTGGTGAATTGGAATTCATCAACAATATCCAGAAATTCATACACTCAAGTATCAAAACAATAAGGTAATCATGTTTAGGGCTTCAACCTAAGCCCTAGCTAAATAAGAAGTTACATTGAAACTAAGAAATTACAAGAAACAAATAAAATGAAAGAAACTAAGAACAAAGAGGAGAAAGAGAATGCATCTTCAACCCCTTGGATCCTTGCCTCAAGGCTCCCCAAGGTTCTCTCTAATTGTTATGCCATTCTTCCCTCCCCTTCGTTGCTCCTTGCTCTCCTCCTTCTTGCTCTCTAGCTCTCAAAATCTCTGCAAAGTTTGGAATGATTCTGATTGCAATGGCTGATGCTCTTTGCACTCCTCTCTCCTCCTTTCCAGCTTTTCCAAAATATCTTTTAATATAAAACAATTACTTTTGTTAAAGCCTTAAGCCTTGTCTCCTTGCCATGATGGGCTCTTTTGTTATTGTCTTCACCAAGATGCTCTTTGTTTCAGATAATATCTCTCAACCAAAGTAATTTCTTGTTACCAAGTGTTATGGTAACAAGAAGAATCAAGATAACATTATGGAGGTAAAAAAAACTGGCCTACTTCGGATTTCCAGAGCTGCTGTAACATATAGGATCAGTTGGATAGGCTAAACTTGTCCAATGGAGCTCAAATTTGGATATGTTGTAGTTAACATCCATTGGAACAAGTTTCATGAAGATCTTCACCCCATCCGAGTACCAGAGCATGTTGATCCCAGGCCAAGAAGTTGACCTACAAAAATGAACAAAAACAGAATTTATAACCAATAATGCACTTTTAGCTCATTTTCATTCTAACCAAGGTAAAATCTAAGAAAACACAAAAAGGAAGTAAAAAGCTATAAAATGTCAAGAACTAACTCAAAATAATATGTGAATAACATGAAAAATCATGTGTAAAAATGAACCGAACACTCGGCCCAAGTTTTTGTGCCATGCCGAAGCACGGCCCATTAATATTCGTGCTCGTGCCGTGTCGTGCCTCATTTAAACGGATTGAACTCATGCCGTGCTGGGCTTACCCGTCCCGTTTGACACCTATATTCACAAGTATGATTCTGTTGTTGAAAATGTTTATCCCATGCAGTTGCAATGGGAGTTGAAGAGATTGTTATGCTCTCGTACCCATCAATGGGATGTGAAGATATTCATGTGCTATCGTACCCATCACTTATGAAGCTTGACAAATACAAGAGTAAGGTGATCAAGGGGAAGCTGCCCTACAAGTTTCCCTTTTGGCTTTTACCTATGGATAAAAATGCTTCAAACTCTTTGAAGCATTTACATTTGGACAGTTTTATTCTTAGACCATCTTCTCAGTTTTTTGCTACATAATGAGGGTTATCTAAGGCCTTAGATAAGGACTTATCTTTTAACCATTAGATACAACTAACTAATTTGATATAGCGGCTAATCAATTTGATCTAATGGTTAAGAGATATAACCTCATCTAATGACATTATCAAGAATTCTACCACGTTTCATTGGTGGCAGAGTTCAATTGCCCAATTTTTTTCTTTTTTAAGTACAAGTGATAATCTAAACTACATGGGAGGGGAGTTTCTCACACACACATACAACTATGATGTTGTGGGGATTCGAACCTGAGATACGTGGTTTGCAAGTCAAGGCCCTTTTCTACTGGGCTAGACCCCGTTGGCTCCATTACCCAATCTTTGTAGCCCAAGAAAATGAAAATGCCCAAACCGACATGTCATTGCATTTATAACAGCCTTCAAAGCCAAACCTAGGGATGGCAATGGGTCGAATCGGGGATGGGTATGTCATTCCCATCCCCATCCCCTTTAAGCATTTTTCTCCCATCTCCGCATTCATACCCGCAATATTCTAAGCGGGGATTCTCCATCCCCGCCTTCATTGGGGAACGGGTTCCCCTACCCGCCCCATTACTAAAGAAAAACCAATAAAAAATATACTTTGTCAAATGAGAAAAAAAAACACTATAAGCGCAAACATATATATCAATTCAATTGTTATTAACTAAAATTCTAGACTATATAAAAAAATTAATACATATCAAATAGAGAAGAGTTCTTGTTATTATAGAAAGCCCTATGTCGGCTGATTTGATTTCCTATTAGTACTATACTATATTCGCCTTATTCGCACAGTTGAATGTTGAAGTCGAAGAGATTTCCTATTATTATATTATATAATAATAGGAAATCTCTTTAATAATATATATATATATATATATATATATATATAGTCCTGATCTCTTGGACTACAAGGGTCCAAGAGATTTGTGGTCACTCACCGTTGGATGTAAATTCAACGGTTCACTTACTCTTGCACTCCTTTTAAGAAACTTTTTTGAACCATTAGTATCCAACAGTGGGTGACCATAATCTCTTAGACTCCTGTGATCCAAGAGATCGGGACTGAATATATATATTCTTAACAGGTCGGGTTTGGGTTGGGGATTAAAATATCATCCCCGCCCCTTCCCGATCACCATACCCGATAATTTTCCCATTTCTGTTTTTTGTCCTTCATACCCGACCCATTAGGGTCAAAGCCCCCTGAAGACCCTTACCCACGGGGAAAATTTCCATCCCTAGCCAAATCCTAAAATTTTGCTCATAATAACTCAGAAAGCTTTCCCTTTCCTCGCAAACCATCGCTTGTTTCGATCTGGAATTGGATCAATCTCCAACGATGGCTTGTGTGTTGGCTATTTCGGGTTTTAGAGAAGATGGGTCTGAGGATGAGAAGGAAGTGCTTGAGATTGAGGTCAATGAGGTCCTTTGGCGTCGGTTGAAAAGGTATTATGTTAGTCAATTAATAGTTGTTAATTTCTTTGTACAGTTGATTAATTAGGGTTATGTCTCACTGAGTGTTACATTGGCCAACTGTTACCATTGATAAGCCTCATACTTTGGCTGAATCCCATTATTTTAGAATTAATGTTGTTTTCTGGTTGAACCAACCTACCATGATTGTATGCAGTCTAACAGTGCCACCGGAGATCCTTACGTCGTGCGGTGGTGATAACTTTCCTCTTCTAAAGTCTCTGTTTGTTTACCTTCTGCCACTCCTCCTCTTAATTAAAGTAGATGCCTTGACTGAGTTCTTAAGATGCAAGTTTTGATATCAAAAAAAAAATTTCTTCTTTTTATTATTATTTAAGCGTAGTGATGTTGGCACTCTCAATTTAGCTTTCGCCACTCCGAATTGAATCACACTCACAAGTAATGTCATATGCTAAACTGGAAATGTAAAAATCGTTGTTCTTGTTTAAACCATCGTTGGTCCGGCTCTTGATGGAAGTACATGATGTATTCCCCATCATTTACAAAATAAGTAAACAGGCCATGGCTGGTTGTGGATCTTAAAATTTGATGATTTTGGAAGAATTGTGAACCCCCTAACCAATCACCAAAGTGCTTCCTCAAAGTTCACTACAAGTGTAATCTGAAAAAATCAAATTTTGTTGTTCCTTTATCATATTCTAAGCAATATGATCTTGAAGGTTGATTAATTTAATTGTTGTGGGCAAGAATTTCCTTCTTAAATTCCCAAGAAAATTTGATATGGTTATTACCATTAAATAATCATCGTGGTACGCAGCATCTCATGGTAGAGGAGAAACGTGAAAATTGTTTGTTTAAAAAGAAGAGGAGAAACGTGGAGTGGAGTGGATTTAGTTAAGTATATTATAGCAAGGCCAAAGGAGCTCCAGATTTCTCAAGGATTTGCATTCAATAAAATAATCTGTTGTAGCTCTCAGCTTCATTATGACGTGATTACAATATATTTTGTGATGAGTTTGATATCTAGTTGTGGTAATTCTCGTTGTTACACCAAAACTTTTATCGTAGGTGTGTTGACCCATTATAAGAGATCGTTGTACATCTCTTAATGTTTATCCAAAAGAAAAAAGGTTATCTAACCTCGAATTGGTTAACATTGTGTTTTTTACTATTATAAGCAACGCCACACAATTATACTCATGATGATAGCTTAATCCACAACCTAATCCTTAATTAGCTTTTTTGGGGAAATAATTCAGCATAAAACTAGAAGATCAAGACATAATTAACAACATAATCATGGAATTACCAGGCAGTTTTCACTGATTACATCTTACAAAACCTCTATGCCATAAAGAGCTAACATGACATGGGCTACTATCTACATAACTCATAATTTACATTTACAAACATGTCAAACAGAGAGTTGAATTTCTAAGTTTCAACCCAACCCCCTACAAGCAACCAATTAAAAAACAGAGCTTGTACATACAGAGCAGCCAAATATTGACCCCAAAAAAAAAAAAGGAAAAAAGAAAGAAAGAACCAATTAACATATGGAGAAATTCACAAGTCAATCGCATCATGATCATGGTCACCAGCTTTTCCGGTGACCGTGCTGTTGCGAACGGGGCGTACCGGCGGTGGGGCTACTACTCTTTGGAGAAGACAAGCCATGATGATCGGCTGCCGTCTTATTATTGTTGTCACTGAATCTTCTAACGTGGTCTTTTTTCTTTGATGCTCTTCTTGTGCTGCTGCTGCTCTCTTTCAACGTTGGCAATGCATACCAACCAATAGAGGTGCATAGTATAGCAACAGATCTCCCGAACACAGTCAACAGCACCAAAATGAATACCATAACCACTGGCAAATAAAAAGATGGCCTTTTCCACAAGCCCAAGCTCATGTCACTGAAACTCCATGACCAAAACGCCCTCCTCTTCTTATCATCAGTCTTGGGTTGCTCCTGGGACACTTCCTTGGTGGGTGTTGAGGGCTCAACGGTAAATTTATCGAGTGGTGTTACATGCTTTTCTTTTACCAGTGCCTGATGTTGATCAGGCTTGCTGATTTTGTTGTTGTTTTGGTCTTCCTTTTTGTCCTTCACTTTGATCACGATCGGGACGGGGACGTCGTCGTTTGAGTCCTTGAACACAAAGCGGACAAACGATATGTCCTGTGGGGGCGTTTCTGCATAAATCTTCTGCCTTTTCTCTTCAAGATCAGCTAAGAGTGCAGAGAACTTGTCAAGGCCGCGGCTTGAGTATGGGTTTTTGCTGTCCTTGCTGCTTCTTCTGGACGATCTTCTTGGAGTTGAACAAGGACTGGAACTTATGGGTTCATCGTGAACATCTTCTGGGTGGAAAAAGCCACAGCTGAAAGGGCTCAACATTTGAAATCAACTGAGTTTTTGAGAGAGAGAGAGAGAGAGTTTGCTGTTGTGGGTTTTTTGTGAGTGGGTTGATTGGAAGAGAAGAGAGCCACATATATATATATATATATATATATATATATATATATATGGTTATTAAAAGGAGCTGCTATTGACCAAAAAAAAAAAAGAGAAGGCAGATCCAAACAAAGCATAATCAATTGAAGGTTTGACAAAACATAATCCTGTAGAAGCTTCTTCCGTCCATATGGATTTTGGTGTGGTTTGACTTCTTGGGGAGGAGGAAAAGAAAACAATGCCACGTATACACGTTCGGATTGTTCTTTGCAAATGCAAACCAAGGATATCTATAAAATATTTAAAATTTGAGTTGTTATCTGGTCTTTATGCTTGGAGAAGAAGGGTATTATTGAATTGAACTTTTACCCGGTCTTTATCCAATTTTTTAATAAGAATATATTTAGTTTTTATTTTTATCAATAAATGTTGAGTGACGCGCTTATATTTGTCATCTAGAAGGGCCACTGGCCCACTGGGACCATGAATTATTAGTTGGAGTGGAAGGTTGGCTCGGTTGTTTTTGGTCAACAAAAAGCAAGTGTTAAATTTCACACAAGAAAGAAGCATATCTTCTTTTTAGTTAGGTTGGCGTTGGCATGGGAAAAACAAGTGGTTTATACCTTTTATTCTATCAACTAAATATGACATTAAAATTAGTTTGATTTATGACTTCTCATGCTTTTATTAACACCTACCGTCGCTACCGAATCAAAATAAGTATATGAATCTTTAATTCAATACGTGAAAACTCATAATTAGATTGACTAGAGGGGAGTATTAGCCTAATCTTTCTTGCTTTTATTTATGACTCTCCCAATTCATAACTTCCTTCGTTTGAATGTCTTAATGTGTTAAATTACCTAAGTGTTTTCATATTAATTTGCAGTTAAGAGCAATAATTGCAGTTATTTAAGAGGAAAAATGAGCAATCCATCTCAGTGCTTCCGTCATTGCTTTCTCCATGCAATAAATCAATAGAATCTGTGTGAGGAAGCAAAACTTGTGCAATACGCATGTTTTTTTATTCATTAGATGGATGGCATCACCCGTGAGATCTTTCAAATACAATATATTAATGAAAAATCAAAATGTTTAGTTAATAGGATAATAATCTCAGCCTTAATCTCATTGTTGAAAAACCAAAGCGTTTCATTTGAATAGGATTAAGCTAATCCTTAGCTAAATATGTCATTATGTTTTTTTTCTTTCCCCTTTTTAATATGTCAAAATATGAATGGTATTGCTGCCCATGGATTGATTTGAATATATATATATATAAAATATTTGAATTGAACCATTCATTTCGTGGAATTTATTATTTAACACATGAATCTAATTTCATTTCATAGCTGATAGCTCCACATGCAAGAAAGAAAGATTTATTTTTATTTATTTATTTATTTCCATTGTATTTACTTCCGCCTGCTGCAGAATATAAAAATCTAAAAACATCAAAATAGATATTCATGATGATGATGAGGTATGCTTAGACGACTAGAACAAGTCAACTTGAGCCGTGAGCGACACGGCAGACCATTTCCACGCGCTTGATCGAATATAAATTAAGAAGAAAATTACAAGATTAATCATCAAATTAAAATAAATTCGCCCAAATTTTTAAAAATAATGGAAATCATATATTTAGGACGAAAGTGGCTACAATTTGTTGCTCTACACTACTCTCGATGACTGTTGTCATCTTTTCTCTTTCTTCTTTTAGAAATTATATATTCGAATGTTCTTAATAAAACTTGAAGTTTTGAGAAAGATAAAAAAAAGGAAATAATAATAATAATAAAACACATTCCCGGCAATTCGGAGCGGGGCCCGACATTTCTCACCTGCAAACATTTATTTTCCAGAAGTCTATAACATCTAGAAGTTCAAAGGCATCTTCTTCAGCAAAGCAGATTTCCTTTGTGTAGTGTATACGCACGCTTTTACGTGAAGAAACTTTGTTATTGTTACCAAAAAAAAAAAAAAAAAACTTTGTTATCAACTCACTACTATGTAAGGATAGAGAGTGAGTAGAAGTTATTAAATTCTTAATAAGATCATCGACATAATCATTGGCGGTGCATAATTCAATCCAGCCCCCATAAAACCACAGTTTTGTTTTGTTGTTATAAAACCAATATAATCATATTGCCCAATCTCTAGTAAATTAATTAGTTCTATGTAAGTTGCATTTTCACATGAATAAACACGGCATGACTAAGAGACATACATATATCATACAAAAATAGCCACGCAAGAGCGAATTGCCTAATTTCATCAACACAAAGCATCTGCCACCTTGAGAGGTGCCTGACTCTTAATCATGAGGCAGAACGGGGGAACAATACAATGCTCACCAGAATCATTTTCTCACAAAATGAAGATTGTCACTCTCCAGAGTGTTCATCATCATCAAAATTTTCGTCATCCTTCATGTACTTCTCTTGCACCGCTGCAACTGTGAGCTACTTTGTTAAGCAAAACTCATTAAAAATACACCTTCCGATTTCTTTGATTTATATGCAACATGAATATTGAAATACAAAACCACAAAGTTCAGATGTATCAACTAATCAAAAGAACTTCCTGGACATCAAGTTTTTTCAATTCAAATAAAATGCAGCATTACCTATCTGGATATGAGGATCTCATACACATTCTGGTCCACCTAGATGTAAATGTAGAAACCCGGTGACTAGGTTGACTAGTTTAACTCATACCCAGCCAAACAAGTCCAAGTGATGGTAGATCGGAATTATTCTTTCAGATACTTAAACTAGTGGTTTAGTAGGACATTTTCCACAAAAAGTGGACAAATTTGATTCTAAATTATGCTACAGCTTGAAGCATGCATCAAAAAGTGGACAAGATAAAGGAATAAGAGAAAACATATTATTATAGAATCAAATTAAAAGGATATCTGTAATAATCCCAATCAACAGGACCAACTGCAATCTTGCTGAACTCTACTGCGCTCGCTTCTATGCCAGCAAAAATGTATCCATTGCTCTTGTCTATCAGTTTAACTAGATTCCCCACACTCTCTTTATCCTGTAAAGTAGCAACTGACTTAAAACACAGAGTACAAAAAGTTCACGACGTCAGGAGTAAAGTGAAGAGGGATTGGCATGCCTGAATATCTAAAGTTGCAAAATTGACAAGACTGTAATCTTCTACTACATCACAAATCTCCTTAGTGAGCTTTCTGCAATACAAACAATAAACATTTTATTAATATCAAAGCAAGCTTTTCATAACTTTTCCACATGATCAAATGTTAATCACACCTGTACTTAGCCGAGCGAGGATCCTGATCAAGACTGTATTGAAGATAAGATAGATTCTCTACATCTGTATAAAAATCAAGGTTGAAAGCTGCAGACATCAAAAAGAAAATAGCAAAAATTAGCAAGGATAAGGAGCACCAACATCAGTATCAGATAATTTAAATGTTATGTATAAGAAAGGAACAGGAAGAAAAAAAAAGAACCAGAGCCATACCTAGCTTTCCATAACTCTCTATTAAATCAATCTTAGACAAGACATTTATGTGTGGGAGTTCCATATGAAGCATGGTTGATAAAGAGAGAAGCAATGCACTAACATACTTCCCAGGGTCACTGCAAAGGTGGGCATCAACCAAATGAACTGCAGTCAACTGCATCAAATCAGGAAGCCATCAAGATAACAAGCACAAGGCACATCAACTATCATGGTCCTGGTGAATGGTGCAAGCTACAAAGATTGGAAAAGAAGATTATAACATACCCTGAGGTTTAACTTCTTTACAAGTTTCATGATAACATTCTTGGCACTGGAGTGAAGAAAGAATAGTTCGACTTGGCCAGGGAAATCAAAGAGAAAGTAGTGATCTGCAAAGTTAATAACATTGTTAGGCAGCAAAATACAACTGTTATTTCATCACTGCTCAGGGGACAACATACAAGAACACTAACATGCCATTCCTTGCAAACAAACTATTATGATGCATAACTCTACAGGACTGCAGTTAGATAACCAAAAACGAGAACTGTACAACTTCTCTTAATATAAACAACATGAAAAAAGACAGTTGTAACAAGTCGAAGAAGCAGTATTGATGTATCTCAAGCAAACATCATGACAGGACTGGACATCTCAAAAGTTTCGGGGGGATAAAAGTATGGTCAAGAATAATCATAACCTCTGACAAACTAAAAAAGGATTAGCCTGATCATAATTTCGAGAGCCTGAATATTTAAATAAGTAAAGCAAGACAAAACAAACAAACCTTTTATAAGAGGTTTCAACTTCGCCTCCAACCAGTCAATATTCTTCTCTAGATAATCCATGCAATATACAAGACCTGGATGAACATGACAAAAGAAACTTCAATAGTTGCAGAACCAGAATGGGCCATATACTTTACAAGTATGTTGATCACAAAATCCATTAAAAAACTTCTAAAAGACTATAATATTTCCACACACGAAAAAAAAAAGCATCATTTGTTGAGTCTAACAAAAGCACACTCTTAAGCACCCATTAAAAGGTTAATCATAACTCTATGAGGATCTTGGCAAAAAATAAACAGGAATAGCTGATCGCAAACCATCTGATAACAGCTGACCGTAAACTATCCAATTTTCTTTTTCATTTACAATCCAAACATTGCTAATAAAAGAAAAACAAACATTTGCACATTTTACTTTATCCAAGTGATGAACCAAAAGTGTTTATAGATATTTAGATATACTAAATAAATAAATAAAAATTAATATGAGCTCACCTCCATTTGGACCAAGACCGTGCTCCACCATCACATCACTTAGTTTTATAAGATCCTCTATGTTCACAGCACATTCATATCTAAATTTAAGTAAAGGCTTGACATACTACAAGGAAAGGAAACTACTAAACTGCAAAATATGAAGAATGAAAAGTAAACTAATGAGTAGGATACGGCAATGCATCGTTAGCAGGATCCAAATTGATAACAGCAACTTTTCTGCATGCCCGAAATGATAAAGTTGTCATTGCAGACGATCCAGACAGATTCATATGGAGAATATTGACGCCATAGGAAGGAAAACTTGAAAACCAGAAGCAAAGAGAATGGCCTCTTGAGGCATATATTTGTTTCTGTGTAGTCTCTTTGGTTTGGGCTTTGCCCCCTATGTTACCAAAGAAAAAAACCAGAAGCAGAGGTGAAAATTTACCTTCCAATGAGTTGGAGAAACTGAGACATGCCATTGCAGTAGGTGGTCTTCCCTGACCCAGGTGGACCAATCACCACTTGCCCAAAAACCATTTTCACTTCGTCTTCGTTTTTTTTCGTTGTCAAAACTTCGTCTTCTTCGTTTATGTTGTCGACTGGGTTCCAGACTGAGGAGGCTAGGGCTTGAAATTTGGGGGCGGGTGCTTGAGGCGGCAAAAAAAAGTCAAAAACAATTAGGGTGCGTTTGGAATCCAGGAACTCAAAAACTTCTATTTTTCAAGTTTCAAAAACTTATTTGGTATACAACTTGAAAACCTAGCTCAAGCAATGAGAGACTAGTAGGAAAAAAGATTTATGAAAAAACAGACATTCGGATTTTGGGGGCTTAAAATGTATTTTTAAGTTTATAAAATTGGATTCAAATCCAATATCAGGCTCTTAATTTTCATAAAATGAAAAGGGGGCATTCCGAGAATCGAACTCGGGACCTCTCGCACCCAAAGCGAGAATCATACCACTAGACCAAATGCCCGCTTTGTTAACTATCTACATAAAACTAAATTTATACCACTTTAGTGTGAAAGAATCTCTAATTAAGCCCATGGACCATCTACATCCATTCAGCATACCCCGGGGCCCATTGTTCTGGTGTTGGGGAGGACTATGATTACAGTTTTGGAGACGCTTTATGTCACCTCACTTTCATTCACATGGGATGGGATGAGACCTCCTAATACACAGCACAAGCTTTTGCAGATAATTATGACTTTGCATGTAAATAATTTAAATGTTGAGCTGCTAATACATGGAGGAGGGGCCTATATTGGCAAAATATAGCTCACATTAAGGCAACGCAAAAGTCAATGTGGGGCACCCATGGAAGCATGGAACATGGAAGAGAGCTGTCATCATGATAGAGTGCGGTGGAAGAAGGTAAAAGAATTAGGTTAAAAGACTGGTGCCTCATCATTTCAGACTCGTGCAATGTTACTTTGCCCATGATTTTTCTCATACATGTTTAGGTGAATTAGCGAAAAGAAGCTAGGCAATTCACCATAATCGATATGTTGTTAGATTGTCAATCGAGTAAATTCGTGTTCGATGTAAAACAGTGTAATCATGGAGGAACAAAGATACTTTTGAGAACTGAAGCAAGCAAGCCAGCTAGGCAATTGGTTGATGAAGTGCTGGCATTTGATGGCATGGAGCATCAAACTTACGATAATTAAAGTCATTTGATGCTTCAAGTTCAATTTTTTTTTAAAGGGTTTTCAGGTGTTACCCATCCAAACATGTATCCCACTTATTAGTGTCCCACTCCTAATTTAGCTTGAAACTTAATTAAAGCAAACGAACTTTATTTATAGTCATTTTCTGATCACCCCAACTGATCAACCAATAGATTGGGCCATCCATGTTGGCCAGGCCAGCTATTAATTTTGTAATGAAGTCAGCAAATTTGGTTTATATCCCTTTTGAATTTCCAGCTACCATCTCATAATGCAGAAATCAATTAGGAAAAAAAGGAAAGAAATAGAAAGAAAAAGCAAATGCATGGTTTATATGCAATGTAATGTAAGCCTTTGTTTTCATTTGGAGGACAGGGGGGAAGCTAATTAAGAAAAAAATATCTAACAGACAGAGAGTGGTAGGTGGGTGCTTGGAAATGGGACAACATGATTGCTAATTGCAGCTAACTTTAATCATATTCATCCACAGTTGTGCTTTTGGTCTCTGCAATCCCCTGCAACCCACATATTTTGATCTCCCTTATTCATTTTTCTTATCTCCTTCAGTTTTTCTTAGGGGGAGAGAGAGAGAGAGAGAGAGAGATAGTGTGAACAGGAAGAAGTCATGGCATTTGCAGGAACAACCCAGAAGTGCATGGCTTGTGACAAGACTGTGTATCTGGTTGATAAGCTAACAGCCGATAACCGTATCTACCACAAAGCCTGCTTTCGATGCCACCACTGCAAGGGAACCCTCAAGGTAGTACATATATCTTACATTGTTTCACTAACTTAAGACTTAAAATCTCTCTTTGGCAAAATTCTGGGGACAGATTGTTGAATTAAAGAAGCAAAATGGATCTCATTTTGCTTGAAGTTTTTTTTCATTCTTCTGGTCCTATAATGCTATAAGACTATATTTCTTCAGAATTCCCATCTGTATGATCAAGCTACTTTCTTTCTTGTTTAGAGTAGATACCCTTTCTTCTTTGGCCTAAAACAAAAAACCTTTTAGCTATTTACAACGACCTGGTAGATATTCTTTCTTGTCCAGTCACATTGGAAGTCTTATGCTTATCAAGTCTCACCTGCATCTTGATATTACAGAATCATAGATCAGACCCCCAAAACTTGATATATATGTGTAGTTCAAACCCAAGAACAGAACTAGATCAGTTTCCAGATTGGCAACCTTATCATCTACTAGTTATTCTGGCATTGTTCTATCCAAGAATTATTCTTTATAGAGATATGATTTAATCTTCATCTGTTGGCTGTTGCCCATATGATGATTCGTCTCTCACAACAACATACATGTTCTTGAAGTATGTTTTAAAATTAAAAGTTAATTCCAGCTTCCACATTTTTGGTTTTCATATACAACTCCGTTGACCAAAATATCATTTTGCAGCTCAGCAACTACAATTCATTTGAGGGAGTGCTGTACTGCAGGCCACATTTTGATCAGCTCTTTAAAAGAACTGGCAGTCTTGACAAAAGTTTTGAAGGTAAAACTAAAAATTCACCAAATTAATTAAATCTCTCTCTCAGTGGTTCAAGGTGATCAAATTCTGTTTCATTTTCCTTTTCAGGGACACCAAAAATTGTAAAACCAGAGAGACCTGTTGATAATGAGGTATATATTCCCCAGAAATTTAATTGCTTTAATATGGATCATACAAGTCCTTAATATCTGCTCATCATCTTGATGATAAACTGTTTTAACAGAAACCTGCAGTAGCCAAAGCTTCAAGTATGTTTGGTGGAACCAGAGATAAATGCTTTGGCTGCAAGAATACTGTTTATCCAACAGAAAAGGTAAGACCAACTTCTGAAATTATCATTTCTCCACATGCTGTCATCAGCAAAGAAACCTAACATTAATATTTTGACATTGATCAATAGGTTACTGTGAATGGAACTCCTTACCACAAGATGTGTTTCAAATGCTCACATGGAGGATGTACAATCAGCCCATCAAACTATATTGCGCACGAGGGCCGACTCTACTGCAAACACCACCACACCCAACTCATCAAGGAGAAAGGAAACTTAAGCCAGCTTGAGGGTGACTATGAGAAGAACACCGTCGATGAGAATGCCAGTGCCAGAGAAGTTGCTACCGAAATATGATACAAAGAATGGATAACTTTTTTTCCCCTTAGCATCCCTTCTTTATGTGGTGTTGCTGTCCCTGATACAGATGGAGTCCTTTGTATAATTGAAGTGTGTGGGTTCATTCATTTGCTGTTTTTTAGTTTTGCTGTGAGGTTGTGAATGCTACAATGAGATGCCAAAACCTATTTTCAACTAGCCCCTTTCCTAAAGACCCAAATGAGGCTGTTTTTTTTTCTCCTCTTATTGTGTTCTTGTTGGCATTGAATAAATGTTGATATGTCCCATTGTTCTCTCTATCTTACTATGCAAGCTCTCTAACACCAAAAGAACAGTTCTCATTCAAGCTGAGTGGTCTTAAATTAAAAGTAATAAAAATGGTATAGAGATTTAGTTATGAGCCAACAGGTAATTGAACATTTTATTAGATGATTCCACAGAAGAAAATTTTCAGAAATTCAACCATTGGTTTTGCAATGGAAGTTATAGTACACAGTGCCACAGCATTAAGTGGCAACAAGCAAAGGGTGTCTGTACAAAAATAAAAAATAAAAAAATTCCCAAAGTAGTACAACAGTCACAACAAATGCTCCGCGGTGTCAAGAAGACAACCATTCTTGGCAACATGCTTCAGGTCTCTGATAAAACTATCTTGAAGAAATCCAAACCCAAACGTTCCATCCCAATACTGCCAAATCCGCCCCTGAGCATGCAGTGGGTTTGTGGTAGTTCCTGCCAAGTGTGGAATAGCCAGATCATGACTGAAGTTTATGCAAAGAATGCGAGAGACTCCTTTGTTTCCTGTGAGAGGGAGATGCTGGTGAATGTGAGCTGCTGCTGCAGTTGGTTGAAGATGTATCCGACTAGTATACAAATTTTCTTCCTCTGGGGAAAATGGAGACTCAATAAAAGTAGGGTTCATTGTCCAAAAGACCGGGTGTTTCCTGATAACATGTGCGAAGCTGCAAAAATTTCCAGACGAGTCGCAAACCTTTTGGCAGGAAATGCCCCCAATGTCATCATATGCAACAAGGTAAAAACCCAAGGTCATGTCATCATAAATTCCCTGCAGTTGGAAGAAGAAGAGGGGGTCAATTAAGCCACAATTGAAACCTCTTGTGAATCCACCATCTTGCTATGACACATTACAATAAGCAAGAGTGAAAGGAGCAAAACCAATCAGTTAACACTAGAGCTGCCTCTTACACAAAGTTTGGATGCCCAAGGTAGATTGATCCAACTATCCTAAGACAGCAATCTGACTTCTAAGCAGTCCCATGTTTTCTGTACTAACTTATACCAAGTAGTTTGGGAGTTCTACTTGGTACAAATCAATGAAGCATAAGCACCGACCTCAATATTCAAGCACTTCTAAAATAAGGGATTCATGTAGACAGATCTCTGTTCCTAATTCTACTACATAACAAATTGATGTGGATTTGTTTGTATAATCTAAGAACACGAAGACCAACCTGATAAACCATCCAATACTAACCTTACCGAAGCAAAACACTCAGAAATACAGCCAATGGAAATTCTTGGAGAGAATAGTCTTATAAGATAGGAAGCAAATTCAGGAGCCAGTTCTAAATTCCAAAATACAAACTAAATAAAATGTAGTCCACCAACACTGAATGGCATAGTTTGTCCGACAAGCACTTCACAAGCAAAATCAGGAGAAGATGTCAATATCTGTATCTCTGTAATTAGGCATAGAAACTGCAACAACAACCTTAAAGCATAAAACAACTGATTTTCCAACTTTCAGCTGAATCATACAAGCATAAAGGAAAAAAAGGCACCTTCCATAGGCCCTGTAAAGGCCGAGTTGGTGTAGGCGAGCAATCAACAATCTTCACGAAATGCTGAGGCTCCAACTTCCTCCTGGCCTGCTTTTCCTTCTCTCTCCTCCTCTGCCTCCTCGAAGCTCTATCTCCACCTGGGCTGGTCCGGTTCGCAAAGTACTGATAAATCTCCACCACCAACTGGTCCGGTGATGTCCCTGGGGACCCACTAGTCTCGGCTCCAATCAAATCCTCACCGACCCCACCATCGTCTCCGCGCCCACTAACTGAGCTGGAACTTCTCCGAGCCCCAAAGCTCATATCTTCCTCCACAACAAAATGGGTTTTCCCCATTAAGCTCAAATTGACCGGAACTAAATCGCTCTCCGCAAACTTGAACCGCGAGGAATTAGCGAAATCTTCCGAAATCTCGGTCCGGCCTTCCGGGTCGAGAAAGTTCAAAACTTGGCCCTCCGGCGAGAGACTCATCCACAAAAAGGGTGCCTTTACGACACCGTATGTACCGTCCTTGGCCGGAGAGACCCGGAAGCCGGTCATGAACGATGGGCCCCACTCGAAGAAAATCAACGGTGGAGATGTCGCGATGCCGCCTTGGCGCCAGAATCCAATCAGATTTTCCCAATCGCTGAGGGTCTGGTAGAGAATTCTGTAGGTGATTTTCCCAATTCCCCATTTCTTGATCTGGGTCTTGGAGCCCCACCTGCGGTCGCACATAGAGAACCAAAGCTTGCCATCGTTTTTGCACAGCGAAACGAACCGTTTCGATGTGCAGGCGAAGCTGGCGATCTCGGGAGGCGTGAGGAAGGAGAGAACGCAGAGCTGGACGTCCTCGGGGAAATCGGCGAAGGAAACGGAACAACCCAATTCGTCAATTGTGAGACTTGTGTCTTTGACCGTCGACATTTTTTGTTTGGTATTCGGCTTGATTTTCCAGGTAAATTTGGGAATTTTCTGGGGAAAATTGGTGGGAAATACAGGTAGTTGTTGTGGTGGTGTTGGACAAGGGAAAGAGAAGTGTTGTGTTGGATTGAATTTTTGGAGATTCTTCGACCATAGGGAATCATTCTTCAACGTGTTGGGTTGAATTTGGAATCATTCTTCGACCAGTACATTTACAGGGTTTGTGGGGGTACAATTGTAATTTAGCAGATTATTACATAGATACGGTATTTTTTGTTTCATTTGTTGGTAATGGAGAGGCCGGAGGCCCAATAAACTAAACTAATCAGGAATAAACTTAGGCTTAGCTAAGGCCAACAAATCTGCTGACCCACAAATATATGGTACTTCATTCTTTTATTTGGCAACTCTTTTTTTCATCTAAGAAAAATATTCCCCACCTATTTTATTTCCCTATATTCCCCCGACAATTGTTAATTTTAGTGAAAATACACTTATTTATCAACTCTTAATATTCAATGTAATAAGTCGATGGGATCTAACTCAGTGGAAAACAGCCTTGATTTGCAGACAAGAGGTGTTAGATTCGAACCACCATAGCATCTTAGTTGTGTGCGTGAAATCGTCATTCCTTCTAATTTAGACTATCGCTTTTACTAATATATATATATTCGGTGCAATAATGTCAACATGATCTTGACCAGTGATCTCATATTCAAACTCTCATAACAACTTCGTAGTGCGTGTCAAAAAACCCTCGTGTATAGGGTTTTATTATTATTTATATTTCTATAAAATGGGTCTTTAGGTGTTTTTTCTATCATAAAATGGAATTTTGAATAACTTATTTATAAATAGGCATGTACATTTATTTTCTTCTTCATACCCATCATTTTTTTTTCTTGAAAAATAAGTAGATTTCATTAACCAGAAGCATTGGTTACAATAAGGTCATCAATAATACAATGCATTAGTCACGCATGTCCTTCTTCTAATCAATAATAAGGATGTAAAGCAATACAGGCAATAGTATGAGCTACTTTATTACACTCCCTAGGTTGAAGTTTGACTTCCTTTAAAGAAAACTGCACGAGCAAGTCTCTCACATCATCCACAATGTTGCCGACATTAGCCCACATAGTCTCCCATAAATTAATCATCATAACAGCCTCAGAAGAGTCAATTTCTATGAGGAGATGGAAAAACCCAGCATCTGCAACAAATAAAATTCCTATATAATTCGTTTGCAATTCTTTAGCTAGAATGGAAATCCCACAAGGGCTTTGTATAGCTAGAGCACCCATAAAATTTCCATAATCATTTTGAACTGCACTTGTACTACGCAAGCCTGTTGTGTTGTCAATAGCTCCATCAACATTGAGCTTATAGAAATTATGATACACATTCCTTTGATACCCATCAAATATATGATACACATTCCCTTGATATAATTTAAACCTAATGGATATAATTTATTTATTTATAGTTCTGTAATTTTACCAAGAAATTTGGTATAGTGAAGAGAAATCGATTTGTAACTGTATGGCGCGAAGAATCACTATTAATAACTATTAAGAATTCTTTCAATGCACACATGCTTGCATTTATATTCACTACCATCAAACTCATACATAAAAAAGTAATTCAATTCAACGGCATCGAAGCTCTCTCACAAGTCACTGGTATTCGATCTAGACCGTCGAAAGTCCTTGATCCTACCGTCCATCCCCGAACTCCCACCACCCGTCCGATCCCTAGAACCACGGCGCTTAAGCTTCCCATCCCCATCGTCAAAAACTTGACCCAGCACCTCCTGAACCGACTCGGGACTCAAATACGACTTCCCCTGCAACGCGGCCGAGAACGAGTTCAAGAACTCAGTGTAAGCCGGAATCACAAGCTTCACGGTAGCCGATCTAATCTGCTGCCTCAAGTCAACCTCCGGAATAACACAAAACCCCTTGTGCCTCTTGGAAATGTCGTCCAAGCCCTTCATGAACGCCTCAATTTTCAACCTCACCAGCCCCACCTTCGCCTCTTTGCTCTGTTTCTCCAGATCATCCTGCTCCAAGATCCTCACCAGTGGGACCCACGCCTGCTTCTGGTACATGTAAGCAGATTCCTCGGCCACCACTTTGTAGTTCTTTTTCAAGTACTGGTCTCCCAAGAGCTTCCCGAGCTCTGTGTTTCTGGTCCTCATGTAAATGTACCAGTAAGTGTTCATGGAAAACACATGAGGAAGAGGGATTGAAATACCCAATTTGTCCCTGCTGTTGTTATTGTAACCCGAACGTTTTGCCTCCACATTCCTCTGCAAAGCTTCCATGATGTTGCAAATGGCGTCTCTGAGCAGATTCTCATCAGTTTCTGGTTTGGACAAAATCCCTGCTTTCCAAATTTGCTCTGTTCTTAAAACCTTGGCCATGGCGACACTGTAATTCTCTGTTGCTAAGTATTTCAAGTAGTTCACAGCGTACCTTACTATTTTAGGCACTGACCCATCTGGAGGTGGAGGCAATCCATCTGAACTGCCTTCAATTTGAAGCCCAAATTCCCAAAACACTTTACTTGAAGCATGAATGAGAAGCTTCTCAAGTTCCCTGAATCTTATGCAGATGTCGGCTCCCGATTCGCCGTCGAACACCTCAGAGAATCCAGGCTTGAGCTTCTCCAAGGAGTCGAACATGTCCAGGAGCTTGAACAGCTTCTGGGGCTCTTTGCTGCTCCTGGCTACGCCTTCTCCGAACCTGAAGAACACCGCCATGATTTTGTCTGCGATTTTCGCGAAGCATTCTGGCCAGATCAAACCCTCCATTATGCCGCCTAGTACTTGTTCACAGAGCTTCTTCTCTGATACAAGCACTGCTTTGACTGCAAGTTCAAAGTGTTGGATCCAAAGGGTTATGGCTGTCTCTAAGCTCTCCCATGGCATTTCATCTATTTCTTCTGGAGTGTGACTTTTTAAGTACTCTGGGTTTAGCCTCATTAGTGCTTTGGCAACTCTTTTGTATCTCACCTGTTGAACACCAAAAATTATAACTAATAAGATTTAAACTTCAAAGGGCCTCTATTGCTACATGGATTAATGTTCTTTTAGTAGATCATACATTCACGCAACATTCAGCTTAATTAATATTAATTATATGTGAATCATACATTCATGTAAATGGTGTCACAAGTTAAGCAAATTTGTCATATAATGTGATTCGCTAATATGATCTAAAAATGTGACGCTTTTAACGTTACTCAAAACTAAGGAGGATGCAACCGTGCTGAATTTACCTTAACATAAATATCGATGCATATGTCCAAGCAATCATCGGCATCTAGGGTTTGTGAAATCCTTCTAAGAAGTTCAACCTCCAACTCAGTCCCCAAATCAGAACCCATGATCACCATCTCATCACCCCTATCATCTTTATCAGCAGCCTGCAACTCCACGACATTTCGATGCCTTATCTGCTCCAAAATGCTCTCATACTCATCCTGCAAATTCAGCAGAGCCTCATCAAGCAACCCTTCAAATCTCATAGCATCCACCTCTGTTTCATACAGAGCCTTGAGAGTGACCAGAGTTTCTCTCAACCTATGCGTCCTGTATTGATCAGTCGCCTTCGTTCGGCTCAAGAACTCCACCACCTCCTGAAGCCTCTGGATCACCGGCTCTCCCTCCTGACAAATACAATCGATTGAAACCTTAAGCTGATCAACACAATCCACATATTTCACAAGTTTCTTGAGCCTTTTGCTCGTTGATTTCTCGGTTGACATTTTCTCCGAGAGTTCGAGCAGCTTGTGCTGGATTGACTCGGAGAGCTTGAAGTTGTCGAGAAGAGCAAGAGCTGGAGTTACAGCTCTGTTAATTCTAGTCTCCAAGGCTTTGGTGGCCATGGCTAACGACTGTAAAGGAGCCACTCTTCTTGAAGATGTCAACAGAGTCTCGTCTATGACCTCAAACTTGTTGTCCATCTTTCGGAGGCTTTCTTCCATCTTGGCCGTTGCTTTCAGTATGATTTTCAGGTCTGAACATGTTAGCTCGAGATCAGAGAGCCTTGAAGCTGCTTTGTAATTGGACCCCATTAATTCTTCTGAGCTTCAATGGCTGCCTGTGAGAGGCTGTGATGTTATGGAGCTATATGAATATGATGCGTTAACAAGAGGGACGGTGTGTTTGGGGGGCAGAAGAAGACAAGGACGTAACATCGGGGAGGCTGCTATCGATGCAAACTAAGAACAAATGGCATTTGTTTGTTGAAAGAAACAAATGGGAAATTTGAAATTAGGGAATGCGCTCAGCCGGTATTGTGGAAACCCCCATGAATCAGTCCAATGGTGAAAGTGTCAAGCCCGGTTCATGTTTGCCTGGAAGTCAATTCCCAATGATGCCATTTGGGCTTCAGTTAATTGATGATGGTTTTTTGGGTTTATAAAAAGATTAAAAATGTTCACATACATGAAAATAAATTTTAAAATTCTAGATGACAACTCATTTACTAGAATTCCGTTTGTTTATGTTTGATGTATTGCACGTGTATATATTTTGATTCATAATTAGAATAGGCTATATAATCTGTCACATGATTTTGTGAGCATAACTTAGAAACTCTTTTGCTATCGTACCATAAGAAAAACAATGTTGCAAACACATACGACGTTCACATCTACTTTACGTACTAGGAATGAAGAAAATCATGAATCAACGAATTTTATATAGGGGAATCAAGGAATTGAAATTGGATTCAACTACTTCTCTAGTTGATCGCATTCATGATTTTAGAAGTATTTGATTACGAATTTTAATGTCAAACACATGTAATTTTTTTTTTATTCCTTATGTATTAATAAAAGCACATGAAAGTCATAAATTGAAATCATTCTCATACCGATATATTAGAATCACATTCCAATACTCATTCATATCAATAAACATGTCATAAAGTTCATTAAAATATTGCATTAGTGTTTGATGATCATGTGTGACAATTTAAAGTTTCATGCTAAATTTCACAAAAAGTGAAACCATCACTTAAAATTACAACCCAAAAAAACAAAAAAACTTTGCAATGTACCAATGAACTATAAAAAAAAAAAGTAAGATTCATTATTTAAAATTATTATTAAAAAAACGTAATTTCAATGTTCAAATGTAATTGAAGAAAATCAAAATCCTCACGTTCTAAAGAAAATCAAATCAAATCAAATTAAAATCCTTATTTGGTGATTAAAAGTTAAATTTCCCAACATTCTAAACAAAAATAAATTTTGAAAAAAAAAACAAAAAAGAAAGGGAATGTTGTGTAGTGATTTCGTGGCATCATTATGGCGCAAAAGGGCCAACTCTCGGGAACCTTCTGGTAATTCCCGTGGTACATCGAACACTCGTGGTTAGGCGATTGGGCTTCGTCACAGAAACATTGTTGTGCTTGTGCCTGAGGAACCTCGAAGCTTTTGGTGTGCAAAAATGGCGAGATCTCTACGACAGGGCTTGAACCTCGCTCGAGCTCAAATGCTATCGCGGCCAAGATGGCTCTCTTCACAATCGGAGGCGTTGGTGGAGACCAGAACCAATGACATCGGCATCATCTCTGGGATCCCTGAAGAACATCTACGACGAAGGGTACCCTCTTCAATCACTTGAAAAAATTTCCAACTTTTATTTTCATGTGAAAATTTATTTTTAGAGGAAGTTAATTTTGAGTAATTTGGATTTGGGCGTGCCCAGGTTATAATCTATTCACCTGCTCGAACTGCAACCCAACAAGGTTCTGGGAAAGTCGGGAAATGGAAAATTAATTTTCTTTCGACACAGAAGTGCGTATGTTATTGGATTGAGCATCTTATGCATGCATAATTAGGCGATAAATATTGTTAATTCCACAGATTTTACATAATTAATGTATATATCTGTAGCGTTGGGGCATAACCCAGCTTGTTCAGTCTCACATAGTTAACATTTGGTCATATACTATGATTCAATTAGTTGTGCTCTGTTTTCTTTTACAATTTTAACAAGCAATATTTGTTGATCTGGAATTCAAATTACTGTTGAATGGCTTCATTGGCATTTTGTGCAGGTGGGAAAACCCATTGATGGGTTGGACTTCCACAGGTGATCCCTATGCCAATGTTGGTGAGGCAGGACTGACTTTTGAAAGTGAAGAAGCTGCAAAGGACTTTGCTGAGAGACATGGTTGGGACTATACGGTGTGTTCCTCTTCAAAATTTTGCTGATAAGTTTCTTTTTCTACTTGTCAAATTGAAGTAAAATTCTTCAATATTGCACACTCTTTACACACCATGAACTGTTGTGCAGGTCAAGAAGCGCCACACACCACTTTTAAAGGTTTGGAAATTTTCCTCGAGTTTTTTTTATTTAAACCGCATATTTTTCTTTTTCTTTTGTTCACCTTAATACTTAAATCATTAAGCTTTTAAATTTTATTATTGCGTAAAAAGACAAAAAAGTCATCCAACTTAATAATTAACCCTAGTATATCTATACACGCCCCACCACTCTTCATGTTAATTTGATTATGATAACTTACATATCAATTTATCTGTCAACATTTCTCTATCAAAACCTCCTAGTTCATTCTCAAATTTTTTTTAAATAAAAAATAATAATAAAGAAAATGTTGCTACGCATTTGACAACAATGTTTTTATCTCTTTAAGTGCCTGTTTGACATTGATTATTTGGAGTGATAAGTGATTTTTTACAAATTTTTGAAAGCACAACTCGTTTGGTAAAGCAGTAAGGGAAAGCTGGTATAGAGCTGCTTTCATTTTCTGATTATGCGGCAATCAGTTTGGAGAGGCACTAGAGTTTAATGAAATTTTTAGAATTCCAAAAATAACCCCATATGTTTTCATGCTTGCGTCTCTTTCTCCTCGTTCGTCTACTTCCCATCGTTCATCTTCACGCCTTCTCTTCCATGTTCTTTAGTTTAGAGCTACTCTTCTCATTCTTTTCCTTCAATTTTTCTTGTTGGATTGTTGAAGCACTCTTGAAGCCACAAGAATCAGGTAAGAAACATATTAGGTTTATTTTTCTTGTCAATTTCATTCTTCTCAATTAGGGTTAGAGAAGCTTCTCATTGATTTGGGTTTATCACAAAACTCAAACTGATCCTAAACCATGAAATTGATTTTAAACGCTTCAATTTCATTTTGCTTTCTAAATTGTTAATGAATTCCAACCTTTTGATTTAGTTCACGAAGTGGTTGTTGATATACGAAACATTGTAGAACCAAAACAATAACAAACGGACAAGAAGAAAATAGCAAGACCCAGAGAGATGAAAACATATTTAATACAATATATATGTATATATGTAAGTGAAAGTGAAAATGATTTTCCTTTTACCAAAAACACTTTATCACAAAAGTTATTTCAACATATTGTCCTTTTTAGTCATTATACATAGCACTAAACACTTTCACACAAAAAATTTACCAAACATTTAGAAAATGATTATTGTACCAACATCACGTTTAACAAAATATTTACCAAATGTTGAACAACTTTCTCATACAGTTGATTTCTTTCACAGCAAATTTGACAACGATTATTTTCACACCACAACAATGCCAAACTGGCCCTAAGTAATGTGAGGTTGAGGTGGACTTAGAGTAGTGAGGGGAAGACAATGGGGTGCGGGGTGTGAGGTTAATTAGTTTTATTTATTTATGTTGATTGTGTATTTAGGGATAGTTTGGGAAGATAGTGAGATTTTATTAGAAATTGTGGAAATTTGAAGAGATTTTCTATTTAAACCCCGTACTTCTCTTTGTTCACCCCAATACTTAAATCATTAAGCTGTAAGTTTTATTATTATGTAAAAAGACAAAAAAGGTCATCTAACTTAATAATTAACCCTAGTACATCTATACACACACCCCACCACTCTTTATATTAAGTTTTAGAAAAATACAGACTCCTCTACATCCTATTTAAATTGGATCAGGACAGATGTCAAGTATAAATTGGATTAGATCAAGACAAACTCCTCTACTTTGAGAGATGTAAAGTTGTTCTATTTCTCTAGAAAATATTAAATTTCGAGTTTGGGGTTCCATTTCTTTGTGTTTTTTTTGCTAGGAACAAAGAAAATTGTGGGGTTTAAATAAAAAATATCTTTTATTTCTTATTTTTTCAGTTTGGGGTGTATTTAAGGGTAGTTTAGGAAGATAGTGGGGTTTTCTTAGAAATTGTGAAAATTTAAATTAAAAGATGGGGTGAACTTAGAACATGAGGTGAACTAAGAGAAGTGTAGGGTTTAAATAGAAAATTTCAATTTGGATTAGAAGTTGGTGTGAACAAAAAGTGTAGGGTTTAAATAGAAAATTTCAATTTGGATTAGAAGTTGGTGTGAACAAAAAGTGCGGATTTTGAATAGAAAAACTCTTTTCAGATAGATTAGGGACAGGGACAACTTCAAGTTATGTATGGTGTTCGTCTGAAGTATGTATTAATTTAAGCTTTTGATCATGTGTAGGTTAAGACATATGCAGACAACTTCAAGTGGAAGGGCCCTGCAAAGAGTGAAAAGAGTGCAGCGGATACTGCGCGCATATGAGATTACTCTTCTGGAGGCCTATGAGTACCTATGCTTAGTTTCTTCATCAATCTTGGTATCATATCATCCCCGTTGTTAGTTATGTAATGTTATTGAACTGAAAATAATTGTGATTATGAACAACAGAACAAGTTTCTCTCTCTTAAAAAAGCTGACCATACATATACTCAGCCTCAGACTCCTTATATATGCATATACATGAAAAAAAAATATAGTAGACACTGAAGGTGCACTTTCTAGTGAGCTAGCTACGCTACATTTTAATTACATTATTTGACATTTCAAGCATTAGATGAACTGGACTGAGATCCCTCTTTGCTGTGAGTGTGGAACCTCCAACTAAAGAGGTAGTCCTTAGTCTCACAGGACAGCTTGATCACATCACAGAAAGCATTGATTGCATGCTTATTCATCTCATTTCCCCACTCAATCCTCACCCAGCATGAAAACCCATTTGATGAAACTGGTACCCCTGACTCAGAAAGCTCAAGTATGACCTCCCCACTGATCCTCTTGCAAGAGCTCCCTCCGAAACGCCCATCACTGGCCACCATAGAATCGAGCCATGAACACTCTGGCTGGCCCACCATCTCCTTGTAAGCAGAGTTTGCCATCCTCACCTTGTTGTGTGAATCGGATATGATTGCTGGCAGGGCCTCAGACTCCACCTCGTCCTCAACATCCTCTGGTTTCTTAGGAGCTTGCTCTGCTGGGGCTAGGCTTAGGTCTGTTTTGATGCACCCAACACTTATGCTGGAGCCCACAGGTCGAACTGGCTGAGGTGCTATGACATTGATTGGTGTAGGGGTAGCGGCACTTCCTTGTAGTTGCTGCAGCAGATCTTTTTCTTCTGGAATTTCAGCCACAATGTTCAAATCTATCAGCTTCTCCTCTCCTTCACAAGGTTTAATTAACTCAAACTCAGCTGGCACCATTGGTTGGTTGGTCACAACAGGAACTGATGGAGGAGGAGGAGGAGGAGGAGGAGAATGAGGAGAAGGAGGAGCAGGGTATTGAAGAAGAGGCAGAGTCATCAAACTGGTGCTTTTGACTGCATCAAAGCTTGTTGGCATGGGGAGCTGTGAAAGAGCATGAGCAAAACCATCCAAGGTGAGATTTTTAGCCGGATATGTTACATGACAAGGGGTAGAAAACCCAAACACATGATGGGTCCTCTGCCTCTTGAAGGTTGTTGGTGACAGAGCAGATCGACCTCTCTTTCTAGTCCTGGTGGGTCTGGCCTGCAATTGTGGCCAGAGGTTTCTAAGGTAAGGAGACTCTCTGATCTTCTTAGATAAGGATGGATTCTCACCTGCTGAGTTTGCTGGGGTCTCAGGTTTAGGTGCTATGGGCCTATACCTAGACATAATCTCAGCAGTTTTCTCTGTGTTGGTGTTGTAAGGATTGAGTGTCTTGATCATGGTGGTAGGTGCTTTTCTTGACAGCAAAAGTCTAAGCCCCACCAGCTATTCTGTAATGGTGATCACTGGAGACCCAAAAGAGAGCTTTTGAGAGAGAAATGCAGAAGGCAGGCAGAGGAGAGCTGTGAGGAAGGAAGTGAGAGAGGAGATAGGGAAGGAGGAGGAGGACTTGCAGTGGTTTTTGAAGAGGGATTGATCTTGTAACGGGTGTATTTAAGAGTGACAAGTGGCCAATGAGAGAAGGGCAACATGAAGCGAAGAGAAAGCAGAGACTGCCACTTGGAATTGTACGGTGGGTACGTGTTTGTGAGAGCTCAGAAATAAGTTACTTGTGGGAATTAACACTGTTGGTAGGACAGGTCCACTGTAACTTTTCACATAGACCACTTAGCCCAAGGGCTGGGTGTAGCTGGGATTTGTCAACCATACCAATCAGACGCCTGGCTTGCATGCCTTCACTTGTAACCAAACACCCTCTCATCATAACGCGTGTGGGTTTGGCCGCCATGCGTGGGTACACCTATCACGATTGGTTTGGGTGGTTTTTTTGTTTTACTCCGGAAATTTACGAAACTGCCTCTCTTCTCTGGGTCGGTTATATTTGGCAGTGCTGGTACGTGTCGACTCGATGCCTCTCACTTGCATGCAACCGAATGAGATAAAATCTGATTGGAGGATGAGTCATTGGGAGTTTAAAACGTACAGGAAGAGAGAGAGGACAGGGGAGGGATTACACGTGGCGCGCGATTGAGGCGGTTGATCAAACGTGGTCCTTGCTCTCTCTCTCTCTCTGTGCTTTTGACAAAAGCGTCCTTTTGCTCTACTCCCTATTAGCGCGCTTTTGCGGTGCTTTTTTTGGTGCCTGCCAAGTCACTGAGTATGGTTGCGTGGGAAGCGTCGCGCAAAAACCGGATGCCTAGCTTGGCGTAGGCCATTGGGTCTTATGGGTTGGTTAGGTTGGGTTTTCAATCCATGGGCGTTTTTTGTCATTTTCTGCAATCAATCTTCATGGTCGTAGCCCAATAGTAAGAGCCCACTTAATTCAACATAAAATATATAGGTGGTTTCTTTTTATATACAAAAATAATAATATTATTAGGTTGCAAGATTTAAATCTTATTGGGATTACCAACTTTCTGTTGTCTGCTTTTTTAAATCTTATTGGGATTCTTATAGGATCTTTTTTGGTAATTCTAATTGGTTGAAAAAAAGAGACACTCGATCACTAATTGGTAATTATCAGGAAAATAAATAAATAAATGAATTCGGGGAAAGAGGTTCACATGATCCAACTAATTACGACGTCGTTTTTTTGTAAGACTCATGTCATTTATTGGTCCTCATTATTGATATGACCTAAAAGTTTTTAGAAAAATGTAAATAACTCATCAAAGATGCATAGTTAACCAGTAATGATTAGTAATCCACTAAACGGCTGACGAGGAATCCAATGCCCAATTAAGTAATAAAGTTTATAAAATAATAATAATTTTATATATTAAAAAAAAAGTGAATTAGACGTGAGTACCTCACTTCTCTTCTCTATTTTTTTTTTCTTCCTAAATTTATAAGAAAATTACAAAAGAGTATCTTATATGGATTCTTAGACCATAGAACTCAAATTTTAATCTAAACAAAACACAACAAGAGTATCTTTCTTGAGCTTTAGTAAGAATCGATGGCACTTAAACATGCACTTTAATAGACACATCGTCTACAATTCTCCTTTAATTTTAAGATTTTAAGATTGAAAAGATGTAGACGATGTGCCCATGAAGTGCTTGTTTAAATGTCACTTCTTCATTCTGCAAATCATAAGTAATAATACCTCACATGATACATCCTATAATTAAAAGAATACTATTTATATTACGAAAAACAAATCCGGCCATTGCATTGCCATTAACCATCGAAATGAATTTTTAATAATTATTTTGCGAGAATACCAACTATAAGATTTAGCATTTGTGTGTTTCCATTTGCGTAACTAAATGTTATTGAGATGCCAATAATTTCAGTTCTCTAGTCTTCTTCCTTAAGTTTTTTATTTTATTTTTATTTTATTAAAGAAAGAAAAAGAAAAAGGAAGAGAGGCTTTGTTTTGTCTTTGATATTTTCTCATTGAAATCTCAAGTGTACTGTGGAGCGAAAAATCTGCTTTTGTGAGTGTTCAAATGGAGCAAACCAACAACAAGAAGCCCTCGTCTTTACCCACCAACTACGTCACCATTCTCGAGCTCAAAGAGCGCTGGCTCAAAGAGAAGGAACGACAACGAGATGAGGAGGAACGACAACGAAAGGAGAAGGAACAAGAAGAAGAGGAGCTCCGACAGCAAAAGCTCCGAGAAGAGCAGGCAAAGCAACAGAAGCAAAACGCCGTCGTTCTGAAAACCCGAACCGATTCCAGACCTACGAATCGCAGTAATCAGACACAGTTTCGGCCGGTGAATCGGAGGAGTGTTTCGGAGTGCAAGGGTGCTGAGCTGGAGGGGAAAAAGCAACCCGTCGTGCAGAAAACCGAAGCCCATTTCGAGCCTAGGAATCGCAGTAATCGGACACAGTTTGGGCCGGTTAATTTGAGTGTTTCGGAGCGCGAGGGTGCTGAGCTAAAGCAACCCGTCGTACAGAAAACCGAAGCCGATTTCAAGCCTAGGAATCGCAGTGATCGGACACAGTTTGGGCCGGTTAATCGGAGTGTTTCGGAGTGCGAGGGTGCTGAGCTGGAGGGTAAAAAGCAACCCGTCGTACAGAAAACCGAAGCCGATTTCAAGCCTAGGAATCGCAATGATCGGACACAGTTTGGGCCGGTTAATCGGAGTGTTTCGGAGGGCGAGGATGCTGAGCTGGAGGGGGAAAAGCAACCCGTCGGACAGAAAACTGAAGCCGATTTCCAGCCTAGGAATCGCAGTGGTCGGACACAGTTTGGGCCGGTTAATCAGACTGTTTCGGAATGCGAGGGTGCTGAGCTGGAGAGGAAGAAAAGCGAGGAACCAGAGGAGAAGAAGGTATGGAAGAAGAAGAATAAGTGGAGGAAGAATAAGTGGAGGAAGAATAAGAAGGATGTTAGGGCAGAGAAAGAGGAAGTGGCTGAGAAGGTATGTATAGCAGACGTGCCTCAATCGAGTTGCGAGAAGGGAGACGATCAGGCAACAGGGAAGGAAGAAAAGAGACCTGAAATCGAAATTAGGGCAAAGAGCGAGAATGTGGTTCCGACTGCGGAGATTGTGCCGAAATTTAGGGATTTATCGGTGAATGGTGAGACTGGAAAAGGGGATGATGAGTTGAAGAGACCAAGAATAGTTGATCGCCGTGGTAATGGAGGAATTAGGGGTTATTATGAGAGGCCTGATCGCTTTGATATGCAGAAACAGAGAGGTTATGCTGGGAGGGTTTGGGTTAAGAAAGGAGAGGTTGCTGATGACAAAGGCGGTGGAGTTCAACAAAGCTTGGAGCGCAATGATGTCATTTATGGTGAGAATCTCTTTGTTTAAGCAATGCCTTTGTTTTATTAGTAGTATGTTTACTTGCTAGCTATGGATGTTACAGTTTTATCTTATTAAATGAGCAATTTAACAACAGATTTTGGATAGATAATATAGAGCAATGAAGTAACATGTCTTTGAATAATAAGTGTGTTAACTGTGAATTGTGATGCAATTTTCTTCATATCAATTTGCAAAAAGGTTTGGATATGCTCATAAATCATAATGTAGCTCCCCATTTATGAATTAGAGCATTTTTAAATAACAATGCCTGAGGGGAAAGGTAGTTTTGTGTCAATGGATGTGGGCTATCATTAGGAATGGTAGATATTGATAGTCTTAGTGGTGCACATATGATTTTGAAGGGCAGTATCAGGTTAGCAGGTATACTTGTAACTCACCAGAGGGGAAGTATAGGCATAGGACGTGGAAAAGTTTATGGTTATGTTGTTACATCATAGCTTGATTTAAAATCTCTTTTCAATTTGTTGTCTTGGATGAGGTGAAGGTTAAATTGCAGATTAGAAATGTTTATGCAAAATGCTGGATGAAAGGATTTTGGGGAGACTCTAGGTTTTTTCTTGGCTCCATCTAAGCAAGGACAAGGTCGCTTTGAAGGAGGAGTATATAAATAAGTTGATGATGCATGTTGTCAAAATATTTCTCACAGACTAGGATAGGGAAATATTTTGTGGAGATCTAGTCTAGGAGGTATGGTACTGAAAGTCAGAAATATGAGTTGAGTTGTATGCCAGCAGCTGCGATTGGTGATTAGAGGAATTTATGAACAAAGAAGATTAAACTAGGATTTAAAAGGTTAAAATTATTGGCAACCAGCCCTTTTGACAGATAGAAGCTATAAGTTGTTGGAAATGTAAGATACCTCTACGATTGATAATTTTCGTGTTAACAATAGATGAAGGAATCCGTTGTTAGTTGGAGTATTTTCATGTTCCAATAGGGTTTTATCCGATGAACCATGAGGAGTTTAGCAGTCAACAACTCATGGTATGCTACCATTTCCTCTTTATGAACATACTTTTCCAAAATGCACATTGCTTTGGTATCATTTCAGCTTTGAGAATGAGGTACAAATATTTCCTGTCGGGTTGAATGAATTTAAAATAGTAGTACTTGTCAGAACAATATATATACATATCAAAAGAAGGAATTTACCAAAAATCATTCATCTCTTTTTCTCTCTTGTGGTCAGAAGTTCCTAATAAATGAAAGGTATAGAAAAGTATGTGAAGAGAGCATACTTGGTAAACCACGAGTATCTCAAGGGGTACTGCAATCAGCTCTCTTTATCTGATGCATCCACCTGCACCTTCAAGTTGTAAGGTTGGAAACTGCTATGTTGTCATTCGCATCAATAAAATTCTTTTTCCCTGATTGCTCTGCAGGTCAAACTGGAACGTCTTCGAATGCAAGTTCACTGAAATTCGCCGGAGGGATGAGCAGGAATAATCCAAGACGATGGTGGCAAAGCAAACATGAACCAAAGTGTTTATAGTTGATGTTGACTTGTAAAGATGCACCGGAACATGCATGTTTCCGTTTGATCATGAATCTGATCAAAATTCGGATATTTTTACTTGATGTGCTTGATTCACCTAATCGTGATTTGGGCATTGAAACTTGATGTATAAAGGATGTTGATGCTCTGTTTCAAAATATGTGTAGGATATTTCATGACTTTCATCATTCTGCATGTCTCGTTCTAAACCATGTTGGACAGATCGATTGCTTGTTGCCCCACTAGTCGTCATTGCTGGTCGTTTTTTACCATTGTGAAAATTATTTGCATATTTTTTCAAAAATAAAAACCAACTTTATTCACCTGTGATTGTTATGATATTCAATGATTCTATAATTACTGCCTTATGATGATTAATGCAGGAATTATTTTCGAATTATGTAAGAAACTGAGGACCATAATTAGCATTCAATGAAAATTAATCTTATAGCTACTCAGTATCATCTCAATGAAACCAAGCTATTTGATTCATTTTCCCGTTGGAATAGATCATTTTTAGTTTCAAAATCATTAATCTTATAAACAAAATCTGAATTTGAAACTTTGTCTAACCAATACTAATTACTAATTTATTGAAATTGATTATTATCATATAGATTACATATCTTCAAATTGATATTGGTTAATTAAAATTCGTAACGGTCCACTTACAACAAGTTATTTGCCGCGCAATAAAAAAAATTGTCATTTAGCTCTCTCCCCAGCACTCTAACCTCTGTTTGATTCTCCACCTTCCTCTGTTAACGTCCCTGAGCTAGCAAGAACATGGCTCAATCGGGCGGCGGTGGCGGTAACAATAACAGCAGCAATGGTGGTGGCGGTGGCGGTAACAATAGCAATAACAACAATAACGGTGGTGGACGAGGAGGCGGCAACAACAATAACAATAATGGTGGCGGCCGAGGAGGCGGCAATGACAACCACAATAATGGTGGCGGCCGTGGTGGTGGTAACGACAATAACAGTAGTGACGGCGGCCGTGGCGGTGGGAACAATAACGACAGTAATGGTGGTGGCCGTGGCAGCGGAGGCGGCAGTGGCGGTAACAATAACAATAATGGTGGTGGAAACAAGAAGGCAGAGGAGTTGCAGCCATACCCAGTAAAAGAGCAGCTGCCTGGTGTTCAGTATTGTGTTAACAGTCCTCCTCCATGGCGTTAGTATACCATTCTCTCTGATTATTATACTCTTAATCATAATCTTTACTAGGTTTTTTTTGTTTTGTTTTTTAATTTTGTTTTATTTCAATAGGCAAGTTCTTTAAATTTTAAATCTTCAAGGTATGCAAATTTAAAACTTTCATGGTTTTGCAGCTGAAGCTGTGATGTTGGGTTTCCAGCATTACCTTTTGACTCTTGGTATTACAATCTTCATTCCAAGTCTGCTTGTTCCTCAAATGGGTGGAGGCGATGTAAGGATTCAATTGCTAATTTTTCACAACTTTTTTTTTTTGGGTTCTGCTTTGTTGATATTTCCATTAATTAGATTTATTAATTGATTCAGTCTTTTCTCTCTACAGATTGAGAAGGCTAGGGTGGTGCAAACCATGCTATTTGTTTCAGGGTTGAACACATTCATGCAATCTCTGTTCGGAACCCGGCTTCCCTCAGTGGTGGTGGGTTCATATACATATGTAATCCCCACAACTTCAATAATCCTAGCAAGTAGATATAAGGCAACCACAGATCCTCATGAGGTTAGGCTTTCACTTAATTTTTTCTTTTGTTGAAATATTAATATCCTATCTCTCTTCCTTGATTTGATCTTTTGAATGAATCTTCTTCCAGAAATTTTCGGAGACTATGCGAGGAATACAAGGCGCTCTAATCATCACTGCCAGTTTTCAGATGATTATGGGTTTCCTAGGCTTGTGGAGAATTGCTGTCAGGTTAGTCATTTTGATCAGAAGAGTTGGACTTTTAGATGGATGCAAGTCATTTATAAACTTCTCAAATTAGTGCTAGAGATGTTTGATACTTTGTGAATTGTGACCTAAGTTTCTTTATGTACTTGTTTAGGCTTCTTAGCCCTCTTTCTGTTGTCCCATTCATAACTTTTGCCGGACTTGGGCTCTCTCAGCTTGGTTTCCCTTTGGTAAAGATCTCTTGATCCTCCATTCTTAATTGGCTCCTATTTAATGTTGATTTGTTTTGAAGTCTTATCAGTATCCAACTCTGTTTTTTTCCCCTCCAAATTATTTTCTCTTTCTAGTTGGCCAGATGTGTTGAACTTGGGCTTCCAGAGTTGATCATCGTGGTTTTCATCTCACAGGCAAGTCCTCAATTGGTTACTATTGATTTTAACAGTCCTTTTTCCTTTAGTGTTTTTTCGTGGCACCAAGTAATATTCTAGATACTTAAATGTTTTGCAGTATCTTTCTCGTTTTATACATACAAAGAGGCAAATCTTTGGCAGATTTTCAGTGTTGTTCTCTGTTGCAATTGTATGGTTGTTCGCACAAATTCTAACCTCAAGTGGTGTGTATAACAACACACCAGAAAACACTCAGATCAGTTGCCGCACCGATCGTTCTGGCCTTATTAGTGCAGCTCCCTGGTGAGCTTTTGTGTGCAAACTCCAATTATCAACAAGTAATTCCTTTCGTTTCATGAGTATTTTGAAACAGTGGATCATTTTTTTCCTCTTGTTTTTTTATTGAATATGCAGGATCTATATTCCATATCCTTTTCAATGGGGGAGCCCTACTTTTAATGCAGGAGAAGCTTTTGCAATGATTGCTGCTTCTTTTGTTTCTCTCTTCGAGGTTCACATCTCTATTCTCCTAAGTTTCTTAGAAAAGCTTACAAGTTTACGAAGAATTTGATAACAACATTGAATTTGGCATGCAATTGCAACTTATTTTCTATATAATGTTTAGTAAAATGCAATCAAAATCTGTAAATATTTGCAGTCCTCTGGTACATTTTATGCTACAGCAAGATATGGGAGTGCCACACCTGTACCACCTTCTGTCGTTAGCCGCGGCGTTGGCTGGCTGGTAAGGGCATTTTTCCTTCAGAATTGTGACTCTTGTTGATTCTATTGGCATTTTTGCTCCATTGTCAAATTTTGACATTTTTTTCTTCATCTTTATTATTTTGAATTTCAGGGTGTAGGAGTGTTACTAAATGGGATGTTTGGTTCTCCAACTGGCACTACTGCATCAGTGTAATGACCTCAAACCTAATGTCTCTGTCTGTGTGTGGGAAAAAAAATCAATAAAATTTACCTTGCAGACTATGTATTTATACATGTGTAAAATGCTGATTTGATCTTCTAATTGCTCACTTCAAATATGCTGCATAGGGAAAATGCTGGCCTATTGGCATTGACAAGAGTTGGAAGTCGTAGAGTTATCCAGATATCAGCTTTTTTCATGATTTTCTTCTCTGTATTTGGTATGTTGCAAACTTTTCAATACATTTGCACATTAATTTAACCCATGATATACACTCTAAATGGTTTCTCATGGTGTTCTTGACCAGGAAAAATTGGAGCACTGTTCGCTTCAATTCCTGTACCAATCATAGCAGCTCTTTACTGTGTCTTATTTGGCTACGTTGGTACGTCTCTCTGAAATTTGATTGGAATTTTTTTACTGTCGAAGCAACAAAAACAAGAAACATTTTTCTAATGCTTTATAATTAACAGGGGTCTTATATGATGTCTCTTGCAGCTTCTGCAGGCCTTGGTTTTCTCCAATTTTGTAACCTGAACAGTTTCAGAACAAAATTTATATTGGGATTCTCTTTCTTCATGGGAATTTCAGTACCACAATACTTCAGAGAATATAGGTCTGGCCCTGATCACGGCGGTCCAAGATGGGTGAGATTTTTTAACCAAGTGTTCATAACTTTTATTTTAGTCTTAGCTACAAACTCTACAATTGGCCTTAACTTTTTTCGTTCAATTACTTTCAGTTTGAGGACATAGTAAATGTCATCTTCATGTCACACACAACAGTAGCTGCTTTGGTTGCTGTAATATTGGATAACTCCCTGTCTCGTGAAAACGATGCATCGAGAAAAGACAGCGGTTTAAACTGGTGGGAGAAGTTCCGCTTATACCGTTCTGATGTTAGAAATGATGAATTCTACGCGCTGCCGTGCAGATTGGACAAGTTTTTCCCAGCCCTTTGAATCTCCAAAACCACTGCTTGAAACAAAAGCGAAGTGGAAAAGCATTGAAACATCTGCTTAGTTTTGTAATAAAATTTTAAAACTTAATTATTTAGTTTGTTAAGCACTTTTGATACTATTAATTCAACTGTCATTAAGCAGAACTCTGCCTTGCAGTCACTAGGTTTTTCATGTCTTGGTTGTGGCAGGAGCTTATGCAATTGAGAATTTGACATGCAATCTTGCTGTGCTGGTCTGTCTCAGATGGCAGGACTTGGCAAGTTGCAAGGTTATCAAGATTGATACTTGAGGGACAATTAATGTTAGGTCGATGGAAGGGTCTTTTCTAGGCCTTTTGTGGTGTTGTTTTTGGCTTTATTTTTATTGGTTTTTTGAGTACTGGCGAAAATCTAAATTACTCTAAATTAATCTAATTTATAAAAAGGATTTTCGAATTTGGATGTAAAGAAATAAACATACTGTCCGACCAACTGACTTAACCCACGTATACTTTTCATATTAATTTAAAGATTGACTAAATCGAGGTCTAGTTTTCTCATATGATATTCATGTCTTTCATAAAAGCACTTGACACTAGGAACAAAATTGGATGCTAAATTCTTATCCAAAACTAAATCATTCAACGAATTATTGGATTTGTGATTGAATAACTTAAGACACCCAATTGTGAATTTTAGTCATTGAGGAAGAAGAAATTTTTTAACCTTAGTTTCACGAAAAGTACCAACCACTCAGGGGCTAAAACTTGGATCGGGGTCTAGCTGTTATCCACATAACACATAATTGTGCAATTTGGGTGACAGTTTTTAGAGCACGTGGCTAATCAAACGGATGACAAACCAAATCTCTGATATGAAGCAGAAAAAACACAAAGCAGAGCAAATGGCTCACAGCATGCAGAGATAAAAAGTTGAGAAAAGGGGTTTGTCAGCAGATCAAAACCGTCTGATAGGTTTTCAGATGAGATGGTTTTGTTTTGATGACATGCAAAGGCCAAAGGGTTTTGTTTGGAACTTGCAATAAGTTGTGTCCTCTGTCCTCACTGGTGCCCAAAGACAAGTTCATGGTCCCTCAAACATGGTTTTTGTTTTCTTGAAATTATTATCATAATCTGCTCAGAGCTCATGTGGATACGTGGGATGTGACATATATTTTTGGTCACAAGCTACACGCATTTGCAAATGTGAACCAGCAATTAAAAGTAACTACATTCATAATCATTAGTGAAGCCAAATTAAATTAGTGGAACCCATATATCTAATTGGTTTTGGTCAAAAAGGGCGGAGAAGGGATGGGCGGTTTTGTTACCATTCTCAGTTTTTCTTGAGAAGACAAAACTCAAGAGGGAGGGGGATTTGACTTTCATTTTTTTGATGCAGACTTGTGATGTTGTGTTTTCAGGCCATGAAAGTGAAAGAAAGTGAAGTTTTCTTCTTAGAGGGAAGGAGAGTTTCTGGAAGTGTTTGAATTGTGAGAAAGAGATATATATGTATAGGCCGGTTGCCTGATATTTATACAATCACAGAGTGGCCTATAGCTAGCTACTAGCAACTGGCATTGTTTGACCTTTTCATCCATTGTAGTTTGTAGGGGACCATGTTAATTGGCAAGCTCAAGCTTGCAGGGAAACAGAGCCCATACCTTCCTATTTCCATGGTGCTCAATGAGCCAACAAAATTAAGGTCTGGTTCTGTTGATATTTTCCAAAGTAAACATGGTAGTCTTCTTTTTCTTTTTCTTTTTCTTTTGTCAAAGTTTGGAAATTGGAAGGGGGAGGGGAGATGTCTTTAGGGTTCAAACATAAGACCATTGATATGCAGATAAATGCTCTTACCACTTAACTATGAACCCGTTGACAAACATGGGTTAATCTAATCAAGTCTAGTTGGCAAGAAGAAAATCGAAATTACTGTCTCATCAATCTTGTTCACCTAGCATAAGTACATGGAAATTTTTTGAGGAGGAAAAGGAATTGGACCCTATAAAACAGAGCAAAAACGCCAAAAGTCCACTTGGTGTATGTATGCATTTGAGTTGTGGGTGAGAAACTAGCTGAGGTCCACAAGCAATAAAAAGAGGCATGTGCTCATCGAAGTTACAGAATTTTGCCACTGGTGTTAGTGAGACAAAGATACACACATCAGCCCCCGTGATCCTTCTAAAGTGTCACACTTCATAATCATTGATTGCCACTGGCTTTAATTTCCCATGATAGAAGGGGTCTCATTTTTCCAAATTTGCCAACCCTTATTTTTGTTTTTACTTCATGTAAAATCCTCCTTGTTGAACAAATATTGTGTTTAATTCAAAACTCACATTTCCCATGTGAAAATATATAGCAGGAGGCAATTTTTACAGCAGAAAAAACAGACATTCACAAAATGATGATCTCAACTGAGGTTTATGCCAGGGTGGGAAATGGAAGATTCAATACAGGTGGTGACATATAATTGATTTTCTGTTGTGGTCTGACATTATTTTTTAGCTCCATTATACATAGAAAAAAGGGTTTTGTCGCCAAGCAAATTTAGCAGATATTCAATTTTAGGCCCTTTTTTTTTTTTTTTTTTTTTTAAAAAGTCATGAAGAATTATTGTGAAGCATCTATGTCTACCTCAATGTAGACGTCTTTGAAGACTAAAGGTCTCCAAAAGAAATGTGGTCAAGAACCAAAGGAGTTAAGGATATGTTTATATAAAGAAGACTGTTGACTGATTTAAGTGACTTCCAAACCAACATGGGGTCAGCAGGAAATTGTTTAATTCAATCTCATTTGTTATGGGCATTTCCTCTCTTTTCTAGATTCCCTATCAAATACCATTTCAGGACAAGTTCTTTCAGTCTCTTACTCATCTTTTTCAGGATACTATCTCCCAATTTTGGTTTGTCATGCTAATAAATTGAAGCACGGAGGAGTCTTGGACACCAAAACAGGGTAAAAAACAAGGAAAAATTATATTTAAGAAAGTGGTTAGTGTTTAATTTGCTTAATTATTTCTTCAACCTCATAGAGTGGTGGGTAGGAAGGAAGTTATAGGCAATAGGTATAGGGGGGAAAAAGAAAGAAGAAAAAGAAAGAAGAAAAAGAAAGGAGAAGTAAATGGCAAGATTTATCATGGACTCTCTGTGTTTATTAAAAAAGTACAAACAAGCTGTTTATTGCTAAAATTGTACATAAAAAGTGACACCATTTTCCTTATCACAACAATTACCAAATGCTACTGTTTCCTCTCTCTCTCTCTCTCTCTCTCTCCCCCACACACAAAGCCAACTGGCAAATTTGATTCATCCACAAAGAGATAAAATAACAAGGCCAAAAGATAGAGCAAAGGACAAATGTAGTCTTGGATTTGAATGTAATTTGTTTGGTTTTTTTTTCTCCCTCTAACTTGTATTTATATAAACAACAACATCAACAACATCAACAACAATAACATAGAGAGAAAGAAAGGGAAGGTGCCAGAGCAGCTACTTGCACTGCAAAAATCTCACTCTCTTTCATCACTGTTGTAGTTTGATTGGTCAAGGAGGGTGGAGATGAATATATCACCATCACAATGCAATAGTGGTTGTGAATCTGGGTGGACACATTACCTAGATCAGTCCTATTTCTCTCAAAGTCAGTTCCAGAGAGCTGGGGGCATTGCTGATTATGAGGGAGCAAAAACAGAAATGGAGGAGGAAGAAGAAGAGGACCTGTCAATGGTTTCTGATGCTTCTTCTGGACCTCCCCATTACCATGATTTAGATGAAGACTGCTTGTATGAAAATGGATGCTCTTTTTCTGTTTCTTGGGGTTCCAAATTGGGAAAGAAAAGCAAGAAGAAAGGCAAAGAAAGTGGCAGAGAACAGCATCTTGATGACACTGCTAGCTCCCCAGTCCTCAACTACTCTAAGGCAAATTCATAGAAACATGCACTGATACATATAGTTATATGCATTAATACTCATATTTGTATATTTACATAAATGGGTTCTTATTTTTACAGAAAAAGTTGAGCACTCTCTCCAAGGATGAATCTTCAATGCAGAATGTATTGGGTTACTCTGAGGGTTTCTCTGCAACACATATGAAGGTTCGTTTTCCCCCCTAATTCTCTGTTTTCTTTTTCCCCCTAATTCTCTGTTATCTTATACTGTCCTCTCATGAATGTGGCGCCAATTTTCATTTCTTACAGGGGAAATCTGCATTGCTGCAGCATTTTGGTTTCTTGAAGTCTTCTCTGGCCAAAAGTCCAGCTTCACAAAAACCAGGTGAATCCTTTGTTTGAATAAATGAGTTCCATTTTGACTCAAACTCCTAGAAGGAAACAAGAGTTTGACTGTTCCAGGTACCTAATTTTACTGACCAAATAGAAAGTACCAAACTTTATGTCCTGTTTTGTTTTGGCACAGGTGATTTCCAAGGAGGAAGCTGGGAGTGAGATATATATATATATATATATATATATATATATATAGCATCCAACTATTTCCATCTGCTGCTACAGTTGGGAAGAAACTAGAAAGAGATAGGAGGAACAATGTAAAAGATAAAGGCAATTAGATCTCCAAAGATCTTGTTCATTACTCTTTTTTTTTACTGTATTTCTTTCCAATCAAATCCATTTTATTTCTTCTTGTCAACGCAGTGGGAAACAACCTGAGGCACATAAAATATTCATAAATTTTCAGCCTCCGGTTTTCTTCTTGTCAAATTGTCTTCAACACAGTCACGTAAAAATGTCTTCTTTACATTCCTACATGCCTAGAATAAGATAACGAAATAGTGCCCAAAAAAAAACATAAAAAACATAAAATTCAGAAAACCAGTGACCTGTAAAGTATTTTGCTTTTTTTTTTTTTAATTAAAAAAATTGTGATACAATGTTACATATAAATGGAAACGTTTGACAACCAGGAGGATCACAGAGCTTAGGTGAAGAGGGCTGAAGGAAACAGAGTAAAGCTTATTATGGAAAGAATTTGTGGTCCTCTCAAGAGCAGAGTGATGAAGTATTTTCCATCTATAAGCAGATAACCATTTGCACCACCCACCCACCATGATTAAGCATTCCAAGGCCAAAGCCACAGCCAAAGAGCAGTAAATGGCCCCACTTTATTCTTCCTCTTCTTCTTCTTCTTCTTCTTCTTCTTCTTCTTCTTCAGCCTGCCAGCCTAGCTTGCAACAACTTTAGGTGGGTACTTTTGGGTTTTGGGTTAGAAAAAAAGACAATTTCTGTGATGAAAGGAACCAAAAGGTAAGCTTCATTTTCAACCAAAAGAGGCACCCCACCACCCTTTGATTGCTACCCACTAAGCATATGATCCATAAATTATATTGGTGCAATTATTCATTTTGTTTGGGGATTTCCATCTTTAATGATTTTTATTGAAAGGGTAGCTGTCCTCAAATTTAGCACTCCATATCTTGGAAAGGTAAGTTATTTTTTTATTTATTGAAAAAAAGAAGATGAGACCACCTAGCTCCCTGTCTGGTGGATGATGGATCTTCATTTCTTGTACTGCTTGTTTCATATGATAAAATTATTAAGTACAGTTAATAGAAGATTCCCAAAACTGTAAGATACATCAATTATCTCTAATTAATGCTTGGCAAACAGGTTTACATAACCAATATGAAAATCTGAGACTGAACTTGGATTTTCTTAAATTGCTATTTTCACTCAAGGTAGCACATTGGCACCATTAGAATTCCTTTGAGCTCGAATTTTACTTCATGAAATTGTGGGTTTTTTTTAATATATTTTTTATTCTGAGCAGTCTGGATGCGGTGGAGACTTTGGCCGACATCAGTTGAACTATTTGCCCCTTAAGACTTAAAGAACAAGAGTTGACATTTCTTATATAAACAAAATATTGATAGATAAAAGCCCAGTTTTCTTTCTGATTGGAGTAATATAAAATTGTGAAATGAACACTGTATTCTTCATGAAAAGTCAGCTTCCACATTCTTCAAATTTGATTCGGTTGGAACACAAAGCACATCGTCTCACTCCCAGAATGGATTCATATACAGCTTTTGGAGTGTATAGATTGTCATAAATCCAAAAGATCAAAAATCATATTGCTATAAGAAGGCGTACACATGAAATACAGAAATCTAAAAGAATTGGAAGACAAAAACTACTTTAACCGGTCAACAGGAAAATTTCGAAGAATACAGTTACACAACATGCTTTAGCCCCCCCACGTTTGATCTCCCCCAAAAGGCCAAACCCTCTATGACATATTATTATGTCCCAAAAACATGTCTGTGTACAGGCGCAGTGTCGAAAGATTTAACCACTTCCATCCAGGGTTTGTCTATCATCAAGATAGAACTTTTGGAAAGATGTCCCACAAATAAAGCTGGATTTGTGAAAGCATAAAATTCAAAATTCTTCCTAGCAATAAGTTTACTCTTAGCTTGACTGTCTGTCAATTTACGTTTTAGTCTCTTCCCGTTAATGGAATTACTTTGCAGTCCGTTTGGCATGTCACTTTCATCATCTCGATCAATGGGCATCCCAAAGTCAATCCAGCACATTGCCCTAAAGCATAAGAAAACCTTGAAATTAGATATATCATATAAACTGATATCCCCAAAAAAGACTGCTGCAGAACTTCCTAAGCAGATTGCAAAACTCAAGGGGCACACAAGACTCAGCCATAAGTCATAACACAGTTAAAAATTTGATTTGGTCATGGAATGGTATGGCACCCCAATGCCATGCCCTTGCAGGCATATATGGCTCAGCCTCCATATATTGCTGACATGGCATACTATTCCTACATGTAACTCCAGGATGGAATTGCAGGAATGGAAAATGCAGTTTGTTCGTAATACCCTCGGAATGTAAATCTAATGCCTAAGCTGGACTAGGATTCAAAGCAAGGGATTCTCATTTGATTTGTTCATATTAGCAACTTTCAAGGTTTTAAGCCCCACATTGAAACAAGGGATTCTCATTTGATTTGTTCATATTAGTAACTTCCAAGGTTCTAAACTCTTTAATATAAATCCACACAAATCACACCTCATCCACACAAAGAAGGAAAAAGGAGCGCACCTGGAACTGTAAACAATAACAGAAGATGAACTTGTGGAGGGTGGGAAAGACATCCCAATAACTTCTCCTGGAAATTCTTGGAATCTCTTCGGCAGAACATTCGTATGCTGCTTCGACCAGTCTCCCAGTGTCCTTTCCTCAACATCCAATGCATATACCTGATTTGAGGAGGTTGTGATTACAAGCACATTGTTATTTTGTGGAGAAAATCCACCAGCTGTCACTGAGGCACTATCTAGTCTTGAAATGAACCAGTGCTGCCTGTTTTACAATAATAAAAAAAGAGTTAGAAGAGAAAATTGGCCCCAAGTCTCAGTAAAATATTTATAAATAAAGGGAAAGAATGTATAATTAATGGCAGGGGCCGGTGAGGAAAAAAGGATTCAAGTATAGTTTCATACCTCTGTATCTCCAGATTGAATACATAAATATCTCCAAAGCAGTTGATGGCAGCCAACCACTGCCCATCAGAACTGGTAAACATTTTTGTTATGGGAGGCTCACTAGGTGGTAACTCTTGATCATGCAACTCACGGCAAGGGGTAAACCTGTGTACTAGTTCTGCTCGGCTCATATCCACTACCTGCAGCATTTAAAATAAGTCAAGCAACGAAAGCCAGAACATTTAGGTGATGAACACATGTTTTTACTACAAAGAATGTGCCCAATCAATATTTTTGCTAATTTTTAATGGCGAATCATGTCTCAAGAGTCTGAATGATCAAGCTCTTTGGAATTGCTAATAGCCTCACCTAAGAGTTAAGTGGATGCTGATAATTTTGCTTCAAAGGCTCAAAGATTAAGCACTGCCTAAAAATCAGAATTTTTTTTTCAGAAGTGAATTAATGTACATATACAATTTCAATATTGAGTATTAAAAACTGAAAGCAAGAATTAAAACTTAAGAAATCCATGCAAATATCCACAACATGTTGCAAACACCAATTACTTATAGTTGTCAACTCTGACACCCAAACGCAAAGTTGCAAAAAATCACACTACAAACAGGCACCAAAGTGTTCCCCATACTTCTATGAAAAGGGAAGAAAAATCAAATAGGCCTTGGCAATTACAGATAAATCCATGAGTTAAGACTTAATCAACCTCTAAACCTCAAAACAAGCAACCTATCATTCTAGTGAGGAAGTAAGTTTATCCACAAGGTTATTGCCAAATCCAGGGCAGAAGCAATGGATGTGGCACCTTCTGAAATTCACACTAGTTACCAAGAAAATGAGCACTTTATAGTCAAACCCCCCAAAAAGTTTTTCTTCAATGAAGGAGCATCATAAAATGTAAGGGGGGTGAACTAAAATAATGAAACAATAGATTAAACAGAGCAACAACAAGGGGATAGCTTACATATATTCTTCTATCATGCCCTGCTATCATCAAGCGAGAAGAATCAAAACTAAAAACCATGGAATGGGCAAACGGTAGTTTCTGAGGAAGTTGTCTTTTATTAACAGTCAATGCACTTTTGCCAACTTTACACTTCTTCAATTCAAAAAGGCTAGGTTTCACATGGTCAGAATAAGCAAAAAGCCCCCCCGTATTAGAAATTGTGCTGCAAATGATCTTCCGAGATGCCTTACACTTGACTCTAGCCAGAAGATCTGTTGAGGCCAGGCCCACTGAAGGGCCACGAGCCATATCAGAAAAGGCACCACTTTTTGTACGTACACACATGATGTCTAACCAACTAGAAGCTTGAACAAGAAGCAACGATGTTTGATTGAATGATGTATTAAGCGCCAGTTGAATTGATACTCTCTGAGGTGCTGGGCAGATATCATGAGGAGAGAACTGTGTGAACTCCTTAACTGGGTAGGCGATCAACTTTGTATCATCACCAGCAGAGATAAGCATGGGAACACCCAAATGTGCCCATTTATGATAACTAAACTCAGCAGGCTTTTCCCTATGGCGGTCTCGACGGGCTCTTTTTATACCTTCATCTGGCAAGGGATCTGCGAGTTACATAACAGTTCAATTTAAGAACCGAGAAACAGTTAAGACATAACAATGGACATAAATAAAAGTATATCAATTAATAGACAAAAATAAACCTCTTTTTTTGTGAAAAGGACAAGACAAAAATAATAGTAACAACAAAGCAGAGTAAGAAATAAATGCATAAGGTATGGGCAAACCTTCTCTGCTGATTGGTACAGCCACAGTCAACGCCCTAATATCATGTGTGTGAGCTTTTACAAGACCAACATAGATCCATTTCTTCATCACATTAGATGAAGACTTGTCATCACTAGATCCCACTGTCTCACTAGAAAGCTTATAAAGAATAACCTGCCCAAGAAAATAGTGAGGTGTTGATGTTATAGTAGCTGGTCCGTCAAATTGGACAAGTACATGTTCCTTGGTAAAATGAGCAACTTGAAAACAGCCATTCAAAAACAGTGTTTCTCAATCATAACAGTTCAATTTAAATAGCATTACTATGCTAAAAACTTCAATCTTGACACCAATAACTAATCTATCATAAGTGATTTTGAAGTCTTCCAGTTTCCATCAATTTTCATTCAATTAGTTCAAGATGTTAAAGAAAAATAAGAAACTGGGTCATCGTTACTAATCATAAGTCTCTAACATCACAGAATCTCAACTCATTAGAATCAGAAATGAATGAACAATATCAAATTACAGCATCAAAGGGTCTACTGGCATTATACGCAACATAAGATACATGGTTTAAATACCACACAATATAATAAAAAGAGATAAACGCAATACAAAAATAAATTGCAGGCTCGTTATGTCCTGTATTGGTTATTGCTATGCTAAACTGTTAGCCTGTTACCTACAACTGAATTGATTCATCATTCCCTCACATCCTGGAGATATCTACCAAATTTGAATTTCCTAGAACAAATAGCAGAATGAAGACCCAGAACTACCAATGATATTTGTCAGCAAACAATATCCTGTACCTGACCATCAGAACCAGCAGAAAACACCCTATTGTGGCTGGGAGCGGCTGCCAGAGCATTCACATCACCTTTGTGGTAAGAATGCACCTGCAATAGAGTACCATGCTGACTGTCCCAAAATTGAACACTTCCAGTACTGTCTGCACTTACAAGGTTCCCACACCTGGTGAAAACAAAGAACTTGATTTCAGAAGGGTAGTTCAGCAGCTAAACACCAATGGATGCAGACAAAGAAATGAAAAATTAATAGCTGCAGAAAATTATAAAGACGCAGCTCGTTTTTACCTAAGAGAAAGTAAAGACCACACGCACAGTTCAGGTCCACTACCCAGACCTCCAAGTCCAACGGTAATCCTGTAGATTTCATGGCCCAATTTAGCATCCCAGCATCTTATAATCCTGCAAAAGGGGAAAAAATGAAAATCATCATATGCATGATAGAAAGTACAATGGTACAAAACATTATAATTTATTGAGGTTCACAACAAGTATGGTCAGTTCATACATACCCATCACTACTCCCTGAATATATAAATTTAGCATCAGGACTCCATGCCACACTCAAAACCCTTCCTGAAAAATACAACATGATAAAAAGCTCTAAATAAAAACTTACAAACGAAAGAAAGAATCAGAGCACAAAAGCAAAAATTCCACAAGCTAAAACGACCAAGAGGAGTAGATTCTCACCACCGACCCTAGGCAACGATTTAGTGTAAACAAACTCATCAGTGTCAGTAATACTGTAAATTCGCACACAACCATCATCACAAGCTAATGCCACACGCGGGTACTCAACAACTGATTGCTCATTAGTTTCATCTGAGTCGGAATCGTCTTCACTATCACTGGTTTCAGGATCATCCAGGTCCGTACTATTAGCTTTTATAAACCCATTTCCAACAGGGTGGGACTTAGATTCGGTATCATTACTGCACGGTGCAACAGCCATTTGCCAGATTGAGACCCCAATAGAATCCAACACAGTCTGCAAATGAAAACCAAAATTAATACAAAGGAAAAAGCATCATAAACGTTTGTTAAAGTTATGAATAAGTGTAAATGTTCATCGATTATTGCATAAGGTACGGCTTAGAACCTAAACAATGCAAACGTTCACATTAGCTTCATAACAAACATAAAAGCTTACCTTCTGCTTCAAATGGAAAAGATCCCACTGCGAAACCGAACCATTGATGCTCGACGAGAATAACCGACCACAAGGCAAGCCATTCGAGCCAGCACGACACCAAATAAGCGACGAGGCTCTCGATTCAGGGTCACCATGAATCGTCTAAACACAAAACAAATCAAACATTGATATTTCAAACCTATCAACCTTCAACTTCAACCAAGCTAATAATTAATAATTGATTGATAATCAATTCAAAAACAATATTTACAGAAAAAACTCGTAGTAGTTATTGTACCAGCTGACAGTGCCAACCGACGGCGCCGGGAGAGACGAGCCAAATCTCGAGCGAGCCGTCTTCACGAGCTGCGGCGACTTGAGAGTCGTCGACGCTGGTGGCTAGGGCTACTACTGAAGATGGCTTCCAATCGATTGAGCTAGTCCTATAAGCTTCAAACATGGTCTGAGGCTAACGTCGCAAAGCCCTACAAGGAGTGTGATGGAAGTGTGAGCATCAGAAGGAGAAAGAGAAGCGATGGAGGTAATGAGGTTAGGTTTTGTTCGAGGGTTTAAGCGCCGCATAGCATAGGTCTTCTTGTAAATCTGAACCGGGTTCAGACCGGGCCGTGTGTATTATGATATAGGCCAATCTCAGTTTCTAAAGGCCCATTAATGATTGAAGCCACCGGCCCACTTGACATGTGTTGATTACGGAAGGCCTCGTGTGGTTCCAAACTTCCAACCTCATAAGAGCAAGTGCAGCCATGAGCCTAGCCCAAGGCTGGGGGGAGAAAAGCAAAAAAAGGAGTTTCCAGCGGTGAGCCCAAGCCCGGGCAAGGTGCGGGTCCCAGCAAGTTGGGCTGGCCCGAAGGCCAGTTCAGCCCGAGGTCCAAAACTCGGTTTGGGGTGACGTCAGGATGACGTCATCGCTACAGTACTCGCTACAGTACTCGCGTGCTGCAGTGCCGCTACAGTGCCACTAAAGTCCACGTGTCATGCTCTGAGCTCTCCGATAAAATTTTTTTCTCCAATCCAACGGCAGCCAATTTTTGTGCAATAAAAAAATGAAAAAAAATCGAATTTAAAAAAAAAAAATTACTGATTTTTTTTCTATAAATACCAAAAATTTATCCGATTGAGATATGAATTTTATAATAAATATTGACATGTACGAACCCAAAAATCTTATCTGAAAATATTATCCAAATTAATTATTGAGGTAAAAAAAATTGTGAAAAAAACAAAAAAATGGATAGTAATTGCCCTTAGCCATGACAACGGGTGGAAACACAAAATATACTATTTGCAAGGGCAACCACTATTCATATGAATAGTGGCTGCCCTAGCCCCCCCCCTTGCCATGGCAAGGGGCAAATGGGTGGAGTTGCTCTAAGCCATGAAAAGTTTAGGACCCATTTGAGAGTGATTTTAGATATGTCAATAATCACTTTAATGGAGAAGTACATGAGCCAATAATCACTTAAAATCACTAAAAGTGATTATATGAAGAAGCATGTATGAGGTACTTTTCCCTAAAAGTAATTCTGACTTATCTAGAATCATCCCCAAACGAACCCTTATTGTTCATTGCGTTGCAAAATTGACTCGATACAATTCAAGGTGGACTCATGTTTTCATTTTTTAATTGTTCAAGTTTGGTTTGTAAAATAAATGAGTTGAGTTTGAATAAAATATTAGCCTTGTTGAATAAATGAGTCAAATTTCATCCTTGATTGTAAAGCTCATATGAAATAGCTCGAGTTTAGTTCAAGTTCGAATCATTCATTTGGTTAAATCTAGAGTTTTTTAAAAATTCTTTGTTTTTTTCCTTCTTCTAATTAAAGACCAATATATATATTTTTAAATGTACATTGCTCTAAGACATATTATGTTATTATGTGTCATTTTTCAAGTATCATTCAATATATCTGATTTTAAGCTCCCATTTATTCATAAACAAATTGAGTTGAGCCAACCATATATTCAAAAGTTCGGTATACAAACGAATCAAGTCGAGCTTGAGCACAACTCACGAGCTTTGCTTACGCTTGCTTAAGTACAAATCATTTTATATGTAGTAGCCTCACCCAACTCTAGACATTGAGAGTTTTGTCTACTTCTTTTAATTAGTTTAACATACTAAATAATTTATTACTCAACTTCTTAATCATTATCTAATTCGTTATTGTTATATCATTCGATTCAATCATCATATGTGAAACCTTGATTCTACATCCAATAGTTATCATACAATGTTTTTATTGTCAATATCATATGATTGGTTAGCCATATCTGTAACAATCTCACTCAGCTCTTGAATATGGTATTTCATTCCATTTCTTCCTTTAATTAATTTAACATGCAAATTAGTTTAAAACTAAACTCGTTAATCATCAAATGATTACTTATCGTTATGTCATTCGATTAATCATCGAATGTGAAACCTTGATCTTACATCCAATAATTTTATTGTCAATATCATAGAATTAAGATATTTTGTTCTTTTTCTTCATGTAACTTATTTAACATACTAGTTAATTTAAAACTAAACCACTTAATCATCATCCGTTAACTTATCGTTATAGTATTTGGTTAATCATCATATGCAAAATTTTGATCCCACATCCAATGATTTTCATCATATGATTTTATTGTTAATAATTATCAACTAATAATAATAATAAATAAATTGATAGTGATATATATTATAATTTTGAAGAATCAAGTTTGGTAACTTGCAAAATATTGTTGGGAGTGTTTTAATTTTAAATTTCTAACATAATTGTCCAAATAAGGTACGTGCCCTAATATATTTTTGGGGTGTAGCCACTCTTATATCCCAAGGTCCAAGGTTTTGGAGGGTCTACCTGAGTTTGCTTAATTCATACATTGCGCACCAACATAATACAATGGTGGCTCGTTAGATTAAAAACTTATTCTGGTCAGATGGTTTCACTTAAACGTAACATCTCCCAATGGTCGTTCTCACCCGAAGTTTGATGGTAACTCATTTTTCCATTTTGGATTTATATTTTAACCAAAAACTCAAACCAACGCAAGTGCCTCTCAGAGTCAGAGTGAAGGAATTATGATAAAAGAGTGATAACATCACAAGGAGAATAAGAAGGAGAATGTGATGTATAATGAAGTTAGGTTTTTGTTTAAGGGTGTGGCACGATTGATGATAAGTTTTATTTTACATGTGAACGAGGTTCAAACCTGGCCAACTATGGTCATCTAAAGGCTCATTAATGATTGATCCATTGTGTAGAATTACATGACTTTTGAAGAATTAAAACTTGAGAATCAGATGTGAAACCCTAGATGTTTTTTGTTCTATTTCTTCATTTAACTGGTTTAACATACCTATTAATTAAAAATAAACTCTTTAATCATCATCATCCAATTACTCATTATTATATTATGTGATTAATCATCCAATGTGAAACATTGATCATGCATCCAATAATCATCATATGATGATTTTATTGTCAATATCATAAAATTTAGATATTTCGTTATTTTTCTTCCTTTAACTGGTCGAATTAATTTAAACCTAAACTACTTAATCATTGTCCAGTTATGAGGCAAAGTTCCTATAGCCATATAGATTAACCGGGTTTGAACCGGGCCTACCTTGGTGTGTTTTGTAAGCACGGATACTCCAATTTAATCACGTAACCTATAGCATATACAATGTTGGATACAATATGAGAGAGAATTTCAACTGTCTCGCAATACAAGAATATGTACAAACCATTTTTTTTGTTAACTGATGATCAAATGTGAGAATATTGCAATCTTATTGTGTTATGTTAATCTCATTTCTATGTCATAATATTCTATCACACCAAGTTGAGGTTTTGCTATTCTGTTTGGATGTTTTTATCTTTCCAAAGTACGTGTCCTAGTTATAAAAATATTTATACGTAAATGCAAAGTAGATCTTGAGCTGATGTTTGTTAAGAAGTGTATCTCAATCAATATTTTCCAAAAGTTTTTAGATTTTGGAGTTGCTCAAAGCAATGCTGTAATTGAAATCTCCTAACCATATGACCATATCATGTCCTATAATTTTATTTCACATCATGCGATGAGTTGTTTTGCAAATCTTAGGAAATTGAGTACTTTTAAATATCTCTAACACAACCAAATTTCTCCTAAGCTCGTCACCCTCTTTCTAACCAGAAGCCAAGTGACTACATACAAAGTAAAAGTTTGTCTAATGGAATAAAAACTTACATAAATACAGCATTTGTTTCCAAGGCAGCCCATAATCCCACGACTTATGCAAGAGATGTGTAAGTGGCTAACAAATTGTATATACTACTTCCTTGCCCAAATGGTAACAAATATTACCACCCTTTACTTTCCAGCTATAAGGGTGTACTTTAAATAGTTACTAGTAGATGCCATTACAATTTTTTGATGAATAAAAAACATTTGATTCATCTTCATCTGGTTCAAAATTGCAGTTGCAACTCTTCAACCTCATTTTGCTCTTTGTTCTTAAAGTCTTACAGAACATTTTAAGGGAAAGCTTCGAGGAAAATAGTAAAACATCAACTTTGCTTTCTTGAAGACATGTCTGGCAATTTGCTCAGGGATTGATTGATTGATTAAAGAAGCCATTTTATTGCAGGTTCGTTATCTTGTAGAACTAGCACATTTTCAGCATTTAAATATACAATTTCTTCAAAACCCAATACATATATGTCTGATTCATTGTTAATCTGAAAAAAAAATCGTCAATACTTAGGCTAATACAAGGATATTTCCCTCTTACATTCCATGTTGGTACAAAAACTCGAAAAGACAGAACATATTGACTAGCATACATTTGAAGTTTTGTGTCACCTATAGATTCAGTGTCAACTGTTGGACTGGACTTCAGTTCAGGGTAATTATATAAGTCACTTCCTTTTCTCCTTAATGGTGAAAATCTTAAGAATAAAATACTTATTTTTCACGTATTGATTCCCTCCAATAATTTTTTAAACTACTAATGTTTCATCAATTGGGTTCACACACCTTGTGATTACGAAGGTCCAAATTCATGTTCTCTTTGATTACTTTCCACATATGGAATTAAGCAATCTCATAGGCCAGTTTGGCATTGCTGTGCTGTGACAATAATCACTGTCAGATTTGCTATGAGAGAAATCAGCTATGAGAGAAAGCAGTTTGACGTTTGGTAAAATTTTTGTTAAAAGTGTTGTTGGTACAATAATCAATTTCTAAGTGTTTGGTAAATTTTGTGAGTGAAAGTGTTGTGAGCTGTGTATAATGATTAAAAAGGGCATTATGTTGAAATGACTTTTCTATTAAAAAAACACTTTCACTTTCACTTTCACTTATATATATATATATATATATATATATATATATATATATATATATTGTAATATATTTCTTTCACACCATAAAAATTATTTTAATTATAAAATAAATAAAGTATAATGTTGAAAATTAAATATTTGTATCCAAATGCTCTAAATTAATGTTTCAAGTTAAATCCAATGTATTCCATTAAAAATAAATATTCTGTCAAAGAAACAAAGAAACAAAAACAGAAACAGAAAAAAATAAATTAATAAACCCAATGCCTTTTCGAAACTGATTACCGCATAATCAGAAAATGAAAGCACCTTATTAGCTGCTTTCCTTTATATCTTTCTCTCACAACAATTTTTAATAATAAGTTATTTTCTCATAGTTTACCAAACAGGCTGAGCTTCTCAATTTTTTTTTTAAAATCACTTATCACCCCAAATAAGCAATGTCAAACGGGCACTTAGTCTCTTGAAGCTTTGCTCTGAAGTCTTGCCAGAGTTTTTAGCTATTACAAGTGAGGAATTGAACTAATAGATATACATTTGATATATACTACTATTTTTTATTTAATTTTTGCTTGATTATTTTTCAATTCTCATTCAGTTGATCCAAACTTAAAGTTAAGCTCGTTTCAAAAAATAAGTTGAGCTTAGCCAAGCATAAGCTTAAAAGTTTGATCCACAAACAAGTTGAGTCGAGCTTCAATACTATTCTATGAGCACAAATCATCCCATAGCTTGTCAATATCATATGGCTGGTAAACTATATTTGGGTATGTGAGAGTTTAAATAATTTAGGTTATAATTAAGACCCAATATCGTACCAATAAATATTTTAATAAACATTCTCTTTGTATTTTAACAATTTAAGTGGTACACACTGCCTTAGCGTCGTCACAACAATCGTTGAGCGTTGTTTGTTCACTGCATGTTAGGTCGATTTTGTTGGTGCATCGACCTTCTTGGTCAAGTCTAGGGATGACAACGGGCCGGGTAGGGGCCGGGTATGACAATACCATCCCCGTCCCCACTCTCCATCCCCGCCCCCATCCCCGAACCAATTCCCGTTTAATAGGTTTCGGGGAATCCCCGTCCCCGTCCCCGGGGGACTATCCCCCATACCCGCCCCGAATCCCCGATTTTTTTTGCATAAAAATTATTTATCATACATTTTAACATTAAGTTTCATATTAAATTATCATTCAACACATTCAAATTAACTATAAAGTTCAACTCAACTATTCAAAATCACATCAATATGAAAATCCAGACAATATTAGGAACAATTAGGAGAGGGAGGTTAATTTAGGGTTAAACATAAATATTATAATTATTTATTTATTTATTTAAATATAAACATATATATTTTAAGGTCGGGTTCGGGGATGGGGACGCCAATACCATCCCCTCCCCATACCCGTCGAGGATTTTTCAAGTTCGGGGATCCCCGTACCCGTTACCTGTTTGGCCCCGAAATCTCCCCCCGTTAGGGTCGGGAACCCGACGGGGACCCGTCCCCACGGGGATTTTTGCCATCCCTAGTCAAGTCCCTCGTTTTTTGGTGGATTGGTGGCTTGGTGGTGAGGGTTGCGACAAGGGAGGCATCGTGAGGTGTTGGTGGTGCATGCATGGGGTTTACATGTGATTGGTGTCTAGGTTGTTTCTTGGACCATATGGCTTTTGTGCGTTCTAAGATCTTCAGTATTGTGCATAGTTTTAAACTAAGGTTGTTGGTTGCAATCTCTGTTCTTCTCTCGTTGGGTTCTTTTATGATGGAGCTCTGGGATGTAGGTGGTGATCCAGCCCTTACTGTTTTGAGAGATTTTTCTACATCGACAAGTTTTCTAATAAGGTGATGGAGGCCAACCTCGAGGGGTCTATTAATTCACCATGATGTGTTCGCTGGAACGTTTGTGGGCTTGACATCTAATAAACATTCACATTATGATGTTCTTCTGTTGGAAGTTTGTCAGGCTAAGAAGCCAATCTTGATCCCCCTACCTCTTTGGGTAGGGGTCTAGATTAAGAATCAAGGAATTGGTATTTGGTACTTCTGCTGGCTATGTTCTGACGCTCACAATACGTTGTTCTGTACATAGAACTATGCGTGCATATGAGTTTTTCTTTGATAGTATTATGTTGTGGCAGGGTGTTCTTTGCGAGGCCTGGAGTTGTGCTTTGTTTTGTCTGTTTAATTCTCTGTAGCGGTCCAAAGTGGCATGTGTCAGACTCTCTTGTTAGTCCATGACATATGTAGTACTCTTTTCTACCTTGGGGTTTGTCCCATATGGTTTTTATAGGAAGGTTTTAACGAGGCCATTGTACTTGTGCCTTTGTATGCATTTTTAGTTTATGAATAAAATCTTATTCTAAAAAAAAAGAACTAGTACACACTTTATTATTCAATAAAAATAATTTGTACTATTATTTGGGAGCATAATAAGGGATTTTTTTGTTCTTGTTCGAATTGTGTCGCTATGTACAGTTACATTAAAATAAAAAGTTTGATATAATCAGTGTAAAATAATAAATTATATATATATAATAGAGGCAGAGAATAGTCAAACATTAAAAACACCAAAAATTTCCATTAATTAATGAATTTATTAAGAATTGAAAATTTTCATTGAATAAGGATAATATAATAAATGAACAATTTTTCATATTAATTTTTTTAAAAAGTAAAAGCCAAAATAAAAATATGGTTCCTATTTTCATAAGACACAACAACCAAACTCATTTTTTCTATGTTAATTCTGATTTGAAGTGAAAAAAAAACAAAATAAAAAACCAATTGGTAGTATAAATTTGAAGGATAAAATGAGGTAAGTTGCCAACTGTCGTCTGGTGTACAGAGAAAATGTCCTCATTTTAAAATGGGTATAATGCCGAAATGCCCCTTGAACTTGTACCTAATTATCAATTTACCCCTTGACCTTTTTTTTTAGCGAATTAAGGGCTCGAATTAAATTTTATTATCAATGTTCCCCCTGCCGTCTAAATCATTAACATTTCATCAAATAATCCATCAAATCATTAAAAAAAATTAAAGAAATATATATATTTTTGAAAAAATTAAAGAAAAAAAAGAAGAAAAAATCCTATGGACCCACCCACCCCACCCTTGCGTCTTCTTCTCCAACCTATCCTCCCTTGACCTGCAACAAAATCCCACCATTTTTTTTTCTTGCCAAACCAGTTTCTCAAGCTCATCTTTCTTTCTCTCTCTCTCTCTCTTCCCCTCCCTTTCCCATTCGAGCTCCCCCCATCCCCCATCACAGACCCACCCCACAATGAACCCAGAACCCACAAACCCACCCCCCAAACGAACCCAGATTTTTTTCACCCACAGCCCCCCCCCCAACGAACCCATAACCACTACAAACCCATTCGCGTGCCTTTCCCCTTTGATTTTTTCCCCACAGCCTTAAAGGTCCAGACCTCTTCACCTCACAAGTTCATTGCCCCTTCTCCCAAAATATCAACCCTAAATCGCACAACTCATCAATGGATTCAAGATCTGAATAAAATGGGGCTGTTTGGAGGGTGAGGGCTGATGGGTTTGGTTGCATAAAGAGAGAGAGAGAGAGAGAGAGAGAGAGAGAGAGAGAGAGAGAGAGAGAGAGAGAGGGCAGAGAGATAGATAGAGAGGGCAGAGTCGCAGAGAGAGGGGCAGAGTCGCAGGGAGAGGGTGTTTGAAGAAAGGGTTTGGTGTTTGGTGTTTGGTTGGAGAGAGGGAAGAAAGGGTTTGGTGTTTGGTTTTTGTGTTTGGTTGCAGAGAGGAGAGAGTTGCAGAGAGAGAGGGAGTCATAGGGAGAGAGGGAAGAAAGGGTTTGGTGTTTGGTTTTGGTGAGAGGAGAGAGTTGCAGAGAGAGAGGGAGTCGTAGGGAGAGGCAGAGAGGAAGAAGAAAGGGTGGGTGGGTCCCAACCCTCTGTTTATTAAAATGATTTTTTTTTCATTTTATATGTCATACTATTGTATTTTACAGTGTTTTATTATTTTTAACATATGAATTGACCAATTTGCCCTCATATTTAACGGCAAATTGGATGAAATGTTCGAATTTTGACGGTGAGGGGAAAATTAATAATAAAATTTAATTCGAGCCTGTAATTGACTAAAAAAAAAGGTCAAGGGGTAAATTGAGAGTTATGTACAAGTTCAGGGGGCAATTCAGCAGTATACCCTTTTAAAATTTTGGACATAATTGTCCAAACAAGGTGGGTGTCGAAAGATATTTTTGGGGTGTTTGTGACATCTGATCTGAGGGCCAATGTCTTGGAGGCCCAGCCCAAATTTTCTTAATTTATACTCTGGGCCGGGGCACCGACATAAATACAATGGGCTAACGCATGACTTGCGTGGCCCGTTAAATTAGAACGTTAGGCCTTCGCTTGAACATAACGTCTCTCTGGTCGCTTTCCCCTTAGTTTGTTGGTTTTAGATACCAAAAACCCAACCCAAGCCACGAACTAGTAAAACACAGAGAGAGATAGATAGAGAGAGAGAGAGAAGGTTGAAGTGAGAAAGAGGGAAGAAGAAGAAGTTCCAGAGCTCCGATTCAAAACCCTTCATCCGTGAATGGAGGACGCTTACGCCAGATCCGTCACTGCGGTAATTCATTAATTCAGTAAATTCACACCTCTGCATGACATTTTCCTGGAAAATCTTACAGTGAATGATAAACTAGCTCCAATCACTTCAGTAATTCAAATTAGGGTGGAAGAATTGAAATGCATTGGAAGCTTTTGGTTCCAGCATTTCTTTGGGAATGTTTTATTCTTCTTCTTGTTTTTCCTTTGGGTTTTCATTTATACAGTCAGTTTTTCAAAATATTTCCTTGTTTAACTGTTTCCGTATTCTTGGTTAGGTTTTGGATTTCTTTGGCGTGGACCCGAAAAGGGGTCTCACTGATGCGCAGGTACGGTAGAGTTTATTTCTCCAGACTGTAATTTCTACTGTTTTATTGGTCTTTTAGTTCAAACCCAGTTTTGAAGGTAATTGCTCTTCCTCAAGGTTTCAAGTGTTATATTGTTTGCAGGTCACGCAACATGCAAGGCTTTATGGTAAAAATGGTATGTTTTTTTGCTCCCAAGTACCAACGCGTATGCATACATCAATTTAGTTGTTGGGTCCGGTGAAGTAGAGTGCTGGTTTTAGGTACTCTACTTTGTATATCTGAGATAGTATATACACCCTTTGGTTTGACTTGCCTAAGGTAAAAACAAGCACTGCTATATTTCAATTGGTGTTCCATCATTTACTGGTTACGTGGTTTTAGCCTATATTGATGGAAGCTTACACGATGATGAAGTTCTTATGTTATTACTAAATTTAGTTACTCCTGGTTTCTTAATTATCTTCCCCAAGCTTGAAATATGAATCCCTTTGTCGTTGTTGTTATTGGTATTATTATGGGTTTTATTCATTTTTCTAATGCTAATGTGGTTTGCTCTTTCGTTTCATGCTTCAAATATGGTCTGCAGTGCTTCCAGAAGAAAAAAGTAAGTACACCATTTTCTTCTTTCCCTCTCCTCTGTCCATCTCACATAAAGCAAGTTTACATGATGTCTGTGTCAGAAATCTGTGAATAATCCCAATTTCATCCTCAATTTGCTTTGATGCAAGATGCTGAGGGAAACTACTTATGATTTAGCAAGAGGGAAACAGAGAGATTTTGATAACCTCTTTTGATTCTCTGGATGGCAATGTACCACCAATAATTTGTTATTACTCCCTATTTCACAAAGTGTAGAAAACCACTATCGTGGTCATTTTAGAAGAGATGGCTAGTTTTGGTGGGTTTGGTGAGAATGAGGAGTTTTAGGAGTCTAAATGCAAATTATTTGCCTGGAATTCATCTTTTAGGAATATGCTACCAGTAGTGATCTAACCTTCTGATAACACCGAAACTTTCACAAATCAAGATCGTGCATTTTATGCCTCTAATGAATATTATCTGCTTTCCATATGCAGGGGCTTCATTCTGGAAATTGGTTTTGAAACAGTTTGATGATTTGCTTGTAAAGATATTGATTGTTGCGGCGCTGGTTTCATTTGTTCTGGCTTTGATTAATGGAGACACAGGCTTAACAGCGTTTTTGGAGCCTTCAGTAAGATATCATATTTGTCTGCTCTGCTAAACTGATCACTTATTAATATTATTATTGGTTTTTCAAACTATGCTTAGAAGTCACCATTCAGGAGTATTCTACTAGCCAAAAAAGATAGTATGCATGTTCTTGTTTAATCTAATATTATGTTTCCTAATAAACGGAAAAAAAAAAAATTTGCATGTTGAACTGTTGGTTTGGACTTGCCGAAAAAGATTGTTAGCTTAGTTATCAATGCTTAGATGTTTGTCTTGGTGTTTTCTTATGTTCTTCAACTTTTACTTACCATGTCTAGATGTGATCCTTAGTGTTTGATTTGCACTCAACCATGATTTCTTCAATTCCTTCTTTTCCATCTGTAAGTCTTGATGTATGTCTTTTTGTTGAAGTATTAAAACCTATTTTGCAAAAAATTGTTGAGCTCTTGATCCTTTACAAATTAAGGCTTTGATACAATTAACGATAACTGTTTTCTGTATCTGTTGTTGATTAAGCACATGGGATACAACATGGTCTTAATAAAGATTCTTTTGTTTTGAAATTATTGGATGCACAGGTTATCCTCATGATATTGGCTGCAAACGCAGCAGTAGGAGTGATTACAGAAACCAATGCAGAAAAGGCTCTTGAGGTAATTTTACCTTTATTGTGTTTAAGAATTCTCATAGCTACAAGAAAACATCTTGAAAGGCTACAAAGTTTTAAGTTCTGTCTATTGAAACTTTGAGTTATGTACAGTATGCCTACTGGCCATTAACACTTGTGTTAATATCTTTCATCACCCTTCCCCACGTACTCATGTCTACCTTTTTCAATGCATCTGTGTTTAGGTTGCGTGGACTCCCAACATTGTAGTCTTATTTTCTGTTGCATGTTGTAGAATAAGAATGCATGAATTACCACTTAACCTACTTTTTGCTGTGGAAATTCATTACTTAGCCTATGTAGCTTCAGCTCGTTCTGATTCCTTCTTTTTAACCTTGATATTGTAGGAGCTACGTGCATACCAAGCTGATATCGCAACTGTGCTGCGCAATGGTAAATATTTTTGTTTATGAAGTCACTTGACTATGCTAAATGATGTTTATAGTATGTTATGATTTCATGTTTTTAGTCCTCTTTTTTATTTAAACGTTTCTTTCCGGGGCTTAAATTGTGAAGTTCAGATCATAAGTGTATTGTAGTACACCCTTTTACTGTGAGGTGCTGGTAGAGACCTCTCCAGTATGGTTGTATGCTTGTTGTATTTAGTTGGTTTTGTTTGAAAAAGAAATCCCTTCATAGCTATTCACATCGCTGAGCTGTCTGCCAAAGGGGAGAATTGTAAAACATATCTATTGTTGTCAATTGTTTTGGATGCTTCATTTTTGTGGTTAAACATTGCTCATTGCTGGATCTTGGGGATAAAAAGACAAATGGAAGGAACATTGTCAATAATGCCTGGAAAAGGAAGATAATTGCTAACTAAGCACAACTTAAGCTTTTGGAAGTAGTGCTTGACCAACAAAATCTTATGAACATAATATCAAATTTCTTGATGCTTTTAAATTACTCAAGACTATGTCATCCTTCATCACCCAAACCTGATGTAAAAGTAACTCCTTGCAGGTTGCTTCTCCATACTTCCAGCAACAGAGCTCGTCCCCGGTGATATTGTAGAAGTGGCTGGTGAGTTGGTCACCTGCTTTGAGTCTGCAAAATTGGCATATTATTGTGGTTAATCATAAATTCTAATTTTTTGTTGCTTAAAATGCATAGTGGGATGCAAAATTCCAGCCGATATGAGAATGATTGAGATGCTAAGTAATCAGTTACGTGTTGATCAGGCAATTCTTACAGGTATATCTGTTTTATGTACTGGACATAGTAAATCACATGGATATTTGTTGTTATTGTTTTTGTGAATTGCATGGATCACAATTGTTGAGTATGTTATGATTAAGCACATGCTGGATCCAATTTAGCGGGGAATTTTTGTTTGATGATGGCAGGTGAGAGTTGCTCTGTGGAAAAAGAGCTTGAGTCCACCACTGCAACAAATGTTGTATATCAAGACAAGACAAATATTCTTTTCTCGGTAAAAAAATTATATGTTTTATGAAGCTAATATGCTGGATCCAATTTATATGTACCGATTTACCTATTTTATAAACTTGAGGGAATGTGATAAGCAAGTTGTGCATTTCTTATGTCTTATTCTTGTTCTTTTTGGTTGGGTAATCAGTTCCAAAGCAATGATTAACTTCCTGCATATCGTGGTCCCCAGGGTACAGTAGTTGTGGCTGGTAGGGCTAGAGCTATCGTAGTAGGAGTTGGAACACACACTGCTATGGGCGGCATACATGATTCAATGTTGCGAACAGAAGATGTAAGAACTTTTAATTCAGTTTTGCAGTAGTTTGTCGCTAGACATGTGATTTTACCAAAGTCAGTAGCATGTTATCGTGCTTTAAATTTTGAAAGCTCTTTCTAGCATTGTATTCTGCAAAGCTGTTTGTGTACTGCCACTTTAGTGTCTAGGTCAAAGAGGTGTGGGTCTGTGTGTTTTATGTTTCTCCATCTCTTCCTAGTTCTTACATCGGTAGCAAAATGATGGAAAGAGTCACGTTGCAGAGCGTAGTGCTTGAAATATATTAATTTTACTTCATGGAGACCATTTGCAAAGTTCACCAAGATTATGGACTTAGTACTTTATGAAATGATGTCCTTTCCTCTATGCCCCATCCCCCTCTTTTCTTAAACTCAACAGGAAATAAAACTTGAAAGAAAGATCCTTTGTTGAAATTATATTTTCTACATATACAAGCTGTGTTTACTTCCAATTATTCAAATATATGGCTGCTTGCAGGAAGTGACGCCGTTGAAAAAGAAGCTGGATGAGTTTGGTACTTTCTTGGCCAAGGTAATTCCCCAAGTTTTTATTTTGGCCACTGATCTCAAGTAGTTTTTATTGTTAGTATCGTACTTGTGTTTTCAGATATTATTTATGGTTTTCTTAACTTTTGTTGCATTATTAGGTTATTGCTGGCATATGTGTACTGGTATGGATTGTCAATATTGGTCATTTTCGTGACCCTGCTCATGGTGGGTTCTTGCGCGGTGCAATTCATTACTTTAAGGTAATTTTTCATAGTAAATTTGAAGGTTAATGCTTTATTAACTTTTATCCATCATATTTCTGTTTCAATGGCTCTTCCTTCGCACTTTATGTTTACAAACTATTTTCTTGTGGCCACTAAGATTGCAGTAGCACTTGCAGTTGCAGCAATCCCTGAAGGACTTCCAGCTGTTGTTACAACGTGAGTACTTGAACTTTTACTTGGTGTATAGAACAAATGTGTGTACTAGTTAATTTACCCTTTTCAAAAGCCACTGCATCCGGAGACTAGGTCTCCAATATGGATTTGATTACTGGTTGTCTCATTATAGTGTGGGATAGGTGATAGAGCAATGGGGTGCCACTTTTTCAGCTTGAAAAAGGCACCCCATTGTGGGACTGGGTTTTGATATGGATTTGATTATTGGTTGTCTTATAATCAAACAACGTGTGGGGTAGGTGATAGAGCTGGAAGTGGAGTGCCAATTTGTTTAATGAGAATTTAATTAGCCATAGATTGAGGTCTCACGTTGTATAGTCTATCGTTTGGGTGGGACTGAAATGGAATAGAGAAGAAAAGAGAAATAGTGGGTGTTCTTTATGGCTCTTTCTCTCGAACTGTTCAGCCGTTACTTTCATTGAAGTATATGCATTAGAAGTAACTTAATTTGACAGCAAGCATTTAAGTTCTTGAGTTCTTGTTTGTGCATCTAGGCTGTTTTGTTGATTTCATGAGAATTAATGGAATCTGCCGATATTCCGGTGGATAAATTGTAGTGTATTTTCATGTCTCCTATCAATTTCTGTTGGAATCCTATTTATCAATATGAATTGAGGTTTAAATTAGTAAGTATTAATACTGAGAAATTCTTAAAACCTTGATTTTGTAATTGGAGTGTAATATGTTATCTCTAGGAAGTCATTAAGATTAACCAGTATCTAATAGGAAGCTTATCCATATCTGATGCTTTTCTTTATGATGGTCTTTCTTTGTTCTTGTTCTAGTTGTTTGGCTCTTGGGACAAAACGTATGGCTCGGTTGAATGCCATTGTAAGGTCTTTGCCATCTGTTGAGACCTTAGGCTGCACTACAGTAATTTGCAGTGACAAAACTGGAACTCTGACAACCAATATGATGTCTGCCTCAAAGGTGATTATATAATGACCTTGCCATGGTAAACAATTGAATATGGTTTGTTTATTTATTTTTTTGCTTTCCTAAATTGCTGTAAATAGCCAGGAACAAAAATTGTCACTTGGTACATTTGAGGCTTCGTATTGTCTATATGTATTACTTGCAGTTGAAACTTGTAATAACTTACTTCCAAAGGATGCAACACATGCACAACACACACACACACAAACATTTATGCAGTGATGGAAGAGGCACAGAAATGCACCCTCGTGTGCATACTTTATGGAAGGTTGGATGAATACAAGGAATTTATGAGTACATAACATGAAGGACGACATGATTTTTGGTCTGTCACATGTGAAATAGTATTTGTTATTTGACAAGTCATCAGTGCAATCGATAGAAGTTTCTTTACTTTGCTTGCTAGGTTTCACAAGAACTATATTAAATTGGCTTGGGTACCTGATTTGATAATCTCAAACCTACAGCTTGTTTACCTGATTTAAAATCCTGGAGTGTTAATTTTAAACTTTCTTCACAAATTACCATCGTTGGTGGCTTGGTGCAGTTATGTTGCTTTCAAATAAGTTTTCACCCGTTGCTACTGCTATCTCTTCAGGTTTGTGTACTTCATACTGTACAGCATGCTCCGGTTATTTCTGAATACAGTGTCAGTGGAACAACATATACACCGGAAGGCACAATTTTTGACAGTACTGGGCTTCAGGTAGTTCACTATTGCATATTTGGCATATAGCCAAGCGTGGCTGAAAGTAAAGAATAAAGACATGTGACACTGTGTGTGAACTTTGTTTCTTATAGTATTGTACTTGATTCACTTGCAAGTCATCTGATAAGGTTCCTAATTTCTTAGCACATCTGTGTGCCATATCAGTTTTCAAGAATGAAAACCAATATCAAGCTTTTAAAGGTAGGGAAAAGTATACATATTATATAGATATATCAGGCTAGATCTGGAGAGAAGTCCACGCTTAAATAGTTTTGTATATATAGATAAAAATTCAAACCATACAAGCTTTGTTTAATTTAATTTATTTTTTGGCCTGAACAGTACAAGGTTGAACTGCATACTGTTCAAGCAGATAGAGCTCTTCAAATGTGAATTTGCCTACCTTCAGATAAACAAAATTTGAATGTATTACATTAGGGTTGCCTTTCCCTTCAGTGTACTTAAATGTTTATGTTCTGCCTTTTAATATAAAACTTAGTCAACGTAATAATCTTTGCGGTTCTATAAATGATATCTGGCATAATTTTTAAATGCTTCATTCAGGTTCTCCTATTTAGTTCTGCACTGATTTGATGTGTGATCTATTTTTCAGCTCGAACTTCCAGCTCAGTCACCTTGTCTTCTTCACATTGCAATGTGTTCAGCGCTATGCAATGAATCTATCCTGCAATATAATCCCGACAAGGGTAACTACGAAAAGATTGGCGAGTCAACTGAAGTAGCCCTCCGTGTTCTTGCAGAGAAGGTTCATTTCTGTACTTATTCTAAAGTCTCAAGATCAGCTAATAACTGCAGTTTTCAATTCTTATTCTTTGTTCCCCTTCTTTTCTCTGTTTGTTTGTTGTGCAGTTATTCATGGTCTATACTTGTAAGTTTTTAAATTCACTTTCTTTCCCTTCCAGATTGGTCTTCCTGGCTTTGATTCTATGCCTTCTTCTCTGAATATGCTGAGCAAGCATGAACGTGCATCTTACTGTAATCACTACTGGGAGGACCATTTTAAAAAGGTTTGTGTTGTGACCCCTTTCCCTCTCAGATCATGCCTCAAAAAATAAATGGAAGCTAAAATTGTGAGTTAAGAATAAAATATCATATTAGTAGGTATGTTCTATAATTTCCAACTATCCAATCTTTTTGGAAATTGTATGTTATATTCTTCTGCTTTTATATATTTTAATTTTTCTATATTTATATCATATTTGGTATTATATGGAACATATATTTCTGCATAATTAAATCTTTTGATGAATCATGATGTTTTAATGCTGATCCGCCACCTTACTGAACAACTTGGAATAATTTGTTATTGCTTCTACTTGTCTTCTTGTGTATTTCTGGTTTGCCTCTGGTTGTATATGTTTATTCATCAATGTTGCCCTTCTTCAAGTTTAATGTCATAAGCAGTAACGGTGGAACTGTTTACTTGATCAATACAGAAGGAAATGCAGTGGAACAATTCTGACTTGGGATTTCCATTTCCTAAGATTTGGTATTTGCTTATTGGTTTAATATATGCTTTGCAGATTTCTGTTGCAGATTTTACACGTGATCGGAAGATGATGAGTGTCCTTTGTAGCCGAAACCAGTTGCAGATTATGTTTTCAAAAGGTGCTCCAGAGAGTATTATTTCTAGATGCACAAATATTCTGTGCAATGATGATGGTTCTACCATACCACTGACCACTAGTATCCGAGCTGAGCTGGAGTCAAGGTTCCATAGGTTAGAAATATTTTGTTCATCATTGATTGACTATGTTGTCTTTTATGTTATTTTGTACAATTGAATTGTACAGTGTTACATATAATTAGAGAATCTTTACACTGAAATTCTTTAGGTGGTCAACTCATTTATATTCTGTTCACTAGACATTGATTTAAGACCCCCCAAAATGAGTTAGTCCTTAAGATTTGAATCTCTTTGGATAGGCGCATGAGTTTTGGCTTCAGTTTATCTCTCTTTTTGGTTGTTGAGAAATTCTCTAAGGCAAGAGGGTTTACACTGTTCTTAGGTTTTAGTACCCATTAATACACTCTGCGATGAACTCATATGCAGTGATGGAATCAAATCCTTAGAGGGCATATTTCTCTTATTTTGTAATGTAAATTGGTAAACTTGGATTTGGCAATATCTTAATTTTTGTATTGTCGCTATAGTTTAATACTCCTTTCATATATTTTACTCTGTCTCTGTCTCTGTCTCTGTCTCTCTGTCTCTCTGTCTCTGTCTCTCTGTCTCTCTGTCTCTCTGTCTCTCTAAAGCTTAAGTTTTCATTGTTACTCACATGGCGTGTAAAAGTTCTACCAGTCAAACCTGTCTAATTTTTGTACTGGCAAGCTTGAATTTTTTTGAGATCATTTCGTTGTATAGATAAATATTCTTTGGTCAGTTTTGCAGGAAAGGAAACATTAAGATGCTTGGCTCTGGCCTACAAGCGGATGCCCATGGGTCTTCAGAGTCTCTCCCATAATGATGAGAATGATCTTACATTCATTGGGTTGGTATGCCTTCTATTCCAAATAGAGAGTCAAGTTTGTGATAGAATTCATACTGAGAAGGAAAAGAGTATATTTCTATTACTATTGATGATGGGTTACAGTCAATGTATCAGTCAATAAAGACTACCGTTTTCTTTTCTATTTAACAATGGAGGTAAAAGGTGTATATATATACACAAGAGACTATACAGGAAACCCTAGGACAAGGACCCCTGATGATGACTCATCGGATAAGAATAAGGAATATGCTTGTCCTTGTGTTGAATATGCCTTTGTGACCGTTGGAGCATAGCAGCTGTCATAGCATGGGTGTGTTGACCATTTTCTGGTTTTTGCTGGGTGTGATGATCATTTTGATCAACCATAGAGTTATGGCTAATAGTTTGTTTGGTGTTTATATCAAATATTTTGCTACTGTGCTTAATACTTCATTTTATTTGTTTAGTTCGCATGATATGGATGTCATTTCCCCCTGTTGATTAACAATATTTCTTTTAATTGTATACATTCTTCCTCTGTTTCTTTTGAAGGTTGGAATGCTTGATCCACCAAGAGAGGAAGTGAGAAATGCTATGCTTTCATGCATGACTGCTGGCATACGTGTTATAGTTGTCACTGGGGATAACAAGGTAAGTTTGTCCTTTTATGCATGGATGTATGCTCATGCGCATGTCTATCCACATACATGGTTAGAACAGTCCTGCTGATTTTGGACACGATTTTAGTCCACAGCCGAATCCCTTTGCCGCAAGATAGGTGCTTTTGATCACTTGGCAGATCTTGCTGGACACTCTTACACTGCGACTGAGTTTGAAGAATTACCAGCATTGCAGAAAACACTGGCATTGCAACGTATGGCACTCTTCACCAGGTATGCTGGTTGCATCTGTGCTGTATCTTGTCTCTTTTCTATGGAAGCTTGGGTATTTATCATGTGTTCCATCTTTTGAAATAATTTTTTCAGTCATTTTCTCTTTCAAATTATTTAGTAATTATGCATTATATGTTTCTGGTTTGTTAGGGTTGAACCTTCTCATAAAAGGATGCTGGTTGAGGCCTTGCGGCACCAGAATGAAGTGGTACAGTCCTCTATAACTTTATCACTGGATGATGAATCATTTTATATATGCAAGAACTTCTTTTTCATGCTAAGAATCGGTGTTTTGCTCCCAGAAAATTTGTAAAAGAAACTTATTCATTGGGGATTGTGCGTACAGAGGAGTGAGAATTGCAGAGTCTAAATGGGAAAATAAAAATAGCTGTTATACTTTGCTTTGGATTAGACATTAAGAAGCTCTCTTAGCAAATATGTAATGTAACTGACCAAAAAAGGATTTTTTTTTTTTCAGCTGTGTTAGTTGTGTGTGTGTGATTAGTTGTGGTTGTACTTATTTCCATACACTTGTTTCGACTTCTCTAAAGCTTTAGGGTGCTTGGAATTTTGTTAGGTTGCAATGACTGGTGATGGTGTTAATGATGCGCCTGCACTAAAGAAGGCAGATATTGGAATTGCCATGGGTTCAGGAACAGCTGTTGCTAAGGTGCTCATTTCTTGTACTCTAATTAATGCTTTCTTTTTCTGGTCAGAAACTTAAACCACATGACCCATGCACTGGCTGAGAGCCACCCTAACAGCATGATAGTGTCTGATGATTGTTGCAGTCTTCAAACTGAAGTTTCTGAGTAACTATACTTATCACTAGGTGAAGAGGCCATTGGTAAGTGGCCTCTTCTGAAGTAGCATTTCATGTTAGCTTATTCTAAAAGCATCTCTGCCCATATGTAATTTCTTTGCCCTGTATGATTAAAGACAAAAGTATGTAGATGCACTGTTTCCCCCATGTTATCTGGATACACTGTTTTCACACATGTCATTCCGAAATCAACCTCTATACTATTGGGTCCTAGAGCCATTCTCAGCTTAGAGAACATTGTGGCACCCTAATTTTTACAATAGCAGTTGAGAAGCCTGCATGGTTCTATTAAAAAAAAGTTAAAAGCAGTATTCACGGTTTAATTGTCATTCATATTGTTATTTTTGCTCTTCTGATCACTGTTATCGTTGCCTTTATCAGAGTGCGTCAGACATGGTTTTGGCCGATGACAATTTTGCTACTATTGTTGCGGTATGCCTGTCTTTCCCCTTTTTTTTTTTTTCCTTTTTTTTCTTTTTTTTTTGGTATTTCTAGTACTTTTAAGAAATGAGGACTGGAGTAAAAAGTTATACCTCTGCCATTCAACTTTATGAATGGTCAACTCTTGGCAGGCTGTTGCAGAGGGAAGGGCTATATACAATAACACAAAGCAATTTATCAGATATATGATCTCTTCAAATATCGGTGAAGTAGTTTGTATATTCGTGGCAGCTGTACTTGGCATACCTGATACCCTTGCCCCTGTAAGTTCATTTAATGTTCAGATTTTGAGCTTTCATTTTCCAACTCATTCTATGTGAGAACCGTAATGTCTTCTGCTTCTTTTACTTTCATTTCCTAGGTTTAGTTAGACCTTTTGCAGACATATTAGTTGATGAGCCTGTTTGTTTGTTGTATTTTTCGTAATACTTTATGAAAACTTTTTCCAGGTCCAGCTGCTGTGGGTCAACTTAGTTACTGATGGATTACCTGCCACTGCTATTGGTTTTAATAAGCAAGATTCTGATGTGATGAAGGCTAAACCTCGTAAGGTATTGCATTAATTTAATCTGCTATTGCAACTGTCCAATTTTAGTTGTGTCTGCACTCCATGCACTCAACGTTAGAATTTTGAGTTTTTCATGGACTTGTTTCCATTTGCTAGTGAAGAATTATAGTAATTGGACAGTTTTGTTTTGTTTTCTTTCATTAAGTGTATGTATGCTTTATGATCCCATGATGATATTATCTTAATCTCATAAAACTATTCTTTTGTGGTTGAAAGAATCCTATTTTCAGCATAATATCACTTTAACTTCTGTTTGTGTGCAGGTCAATGAAGCAGTTGTTAGTGGATGGTTGTTTTTTCGTTATTTGGTAATCGGAGGTATGCATAAATCACATTTGACATGGCTCCTAGTGATGTTGATGTCGATTACATTTGGTTTACTTCCTGTCAACCTTCTAAAATAGCACACAGGACTGCTCTCCATTAATAAATATAATGAAAATTTTTAAAGCCTTATAAACTGTAGGCCTTATACATATTGTTTTGAATCCATCTTTGAGTCACTTTATTGATTAGTTTATTGTCTCAGGCTTGATAAATATGCAAATGTCTCACATTCATAAGCAACTTTTGAACGAAAAGTATTGGGATCACTTACTGAATGACCTTTCGTTCCCTACTTTTTTCTTGGTTGCATTTATTTTTCCATATGGATTAATACAAAATAGGACTGTGTGGGTTCACAATCTTGTTTTTCATAATTATATGTTCCAATATCCAGAATTAATGCTGGCGATTAGTTAAGAACTAAGACATAACATGAAACCATTTACAGTTTTTCTATAATTTTTTTCACCTTGGTGAATCTCTAAAGTGAAATTTTTAATTGCTGTCTTTCTAATATAAATTATTGGTGATCTGGATAACAAATAGCTAGGGTAGTAGCAGGTTAATAATCAGTAATTCAGTTTACTGTACATGTGTTTGTTTATTTTCATTCAACTTCCAATGAAGGTTTATGAATTGCAGCTTATGTTGGGCTCGCCACAGTTGCGGGATTTATTTGGTGGTTTCTTTACTCTGATAGTGGTCCTAAACTGCCGTATTCTGAATTGGTAAGATCCTACGGACTGAAGTCCCGCATTGTTTTAAATTATTGTTAGAGCTCTTTTGTGACTAAGAGTCAAAGTAAATGGAGGAATTCTTCAGGCTGTTCACTGGTTTCTGTGGTTTTGATAACAATTTTTTTAATAATTACCTCGGTATAGAAAGGTGCATAGATAATATCCTTTGTTATGTTTAATTTGTAGTTTTTTAGTTTCTTAGTTATTTTGTTTCAGATGAACTTCGACTCATGTTCAACGAGGGAGACAACTTATCCATGCAGTATATTTGATGATCGCCATCCATCAACAGTGTCCATGACTGTGCTTGTGGTTGTTGAAATGTTCAATGCCTTGAATAATCTCAGCGAAAATCAGTCTCTTCTGTAAGTATATACTTCGATGTTTATGATATTACAATTTTCGTCTGATATTTAATTAAGAAACTATTGCTGCAACTCATTTGATTTATCGGATTGAAAGCACATAAAATTTGTTATTAGTCCTGCTTTGTATATTGTCTTGTTCCTTTAAGGTAGTATATAGTAAGGTTGTGTTCTTGTTGAGTTTCCAATATTTCGCAATTTTCACCCTTGACTGGATTATCCTTGTTCTCTTTACAGTTGTTATGGCAACCATTCAGGGTAGTTGTCCTTGCTTTGTATATTGTCTTGTTCCTAGGTACTATTCAGCTGGCTAGATACTGAGACAAACATCTTGAAAGATTTTATTCCCGTATCATTGATATATGAATTATTGCAACATAATATATGTTTTGATTGTTTCTGGGTAGTTGTAGATTAGACTTACTTTAGCACTGACTTTCTGTGGTTTCCAGGGTTATCCCTCCATGGAGTAACTTGTGGCTAGTTGGTTCAATCATTCTAACGATGATCCTTCATGTGCTAATATTATATGTCCATCCACTCTCTGTTCTTTTCTCTGTAAGTAGTTTCCTGTACTTGTGCTTGTGATTGATGGTTTCTGTTGTCCTTTTTTATTTTATAGAAATGAACATAATTAATGGTCTCGTAACATTTTCTGCTGTAGGTAACACCATTATCTTGGTCTGAGTGGACGGTTGTGTTATACCTTTCATTTCCTGTATGTGGCTTACCCTCTCATAGTCCTTTTTTGTGATTCTGTTTTTTGACTATTATGACAATTTCTCTTACGATTGGAATATAATACTTTTCAGCTATAAAATGCATGATCTATGTGAGACATTTTCTCTAAAATTTTAGCTCTTAATTCAAGGCATTAATAGCGTGGATATGCTGGATTAACATTTCTTACATAAAAATTTTGTGTGGGTAAATAACTAATGATTTCTTTCCTTTTTATTACATATATATTCAGAATATTGCTTTGGGAAGTTAAAAAAAGTTGTCAACTTCGTGTGTTAAGAAGTGACAATTTGTCTCTTAATGCAAATAAAGCATTATAAAGATTTAAAATTCATAGAAACTTACACATGGTGGGGCTGTAAATGTGTTACTTTTGTAAGCTAAGCAATAATTCTGTCTGGAAATGATACATCATAACTGCCTTTGGCAGCTAGTCTTTGTCAACACTCATTCAAGCTTCATTCATTATCTGATTTAGGTTATTATCATTGATGAAGTGCTAAAGTTCTTCTCAAGAAGTTCCACTGGTAAGATCTTTATCCTTTTCATGAAGTCTCATCATTTTCATCTCAACACAATGTATATATGACTAATGCTAACTCGGATTGTGTTCGAGAAACAATATTGCCCACTTATAAATTTTGGGGGCTGTTGCTTTTGTATGTAGGTATACGGTGGTTCAGTTTCCGGTGGAGGAGGCCCGATTCACTGCCAAAAAAGGAATTGCATGAGAAATAGAAATGGAGATTTATGCGACCCAATTTTTTGAGACACCAACACTGGAGGAGACAAACTCCTTATTGTGAAAGCCTATATGTTTTGACATATCCTTCAACAGATAGGAGGAGCCGTGCATTCATAATGGATTCAAATGCTTCCTCGAGATGTAGGAGTGGATAGCGTTGTAATTTTATAGGTACTATTTTACCCTCATTTTGATCTTCTGTATACAAATTACCCGGCGAAGAGCCGCCATTAAATGAAGGAAAAGTTCCCAAAAACAAATACAAAAGACGGCCCTCTTGTTATTTTGGGTCTTATATCATTAAGTTATTTTTGTTAAACATGTTTTCTTTCTCATGGTGGTGGGTTTTCATTCTTATAAAACCATCATATGAAACATTTATTTCTAATGTTAATGTCGTTAAGATGCAATAAATTTTGTCAAATGTAAAACCTTGATCAGCAACCTTATTGCTCTCTTTGATGGTAACATTATTGTAAATTTGTAATTGACTGGAAAAGAAAAATATACAGCTGTGAAGTTGGAGATGGTTAAAAGAGGTTCCTCAGATATCCACCTTTTATACATGGTCAAGCCTTCTTCACGCTTGTACTCAGGAGCTGTGTGCCCTGCCCCCCCCCCCTGCATGCAAATTATAAGTTATAACCAGACAAGAATACAAAAAATTATGAAGTTCCAATTGAATCATAATCTTCCTGTGATTGTTGATTGGAAGAGCAGAAAACTGAAACAAATGTTCTTGCCTTCATACGTCATCCGACTCGAATACGTTCTTGTATAACTACATCCCAAAGCAACAATTAAAATTTCCATTAGCTCACTGGATCATCAAGCTCAATCCAAAATTGTAAGTACTTACCCTGCAATTTGACCTTGCACAAGCCATGGTCTCCAGTCATCAATAATGGAATAATTTAAAGATTTTATCCATGCTTGATGTATATCTGCGCGCGTCTCGTGTGTGGTGGGTTTAAATTCTCACCTTTATATTAAAGATGGAAGGCCTTTAGCACTAAGCTTTGCATGATACTGAATACTGGTTTCAATGTCATGGACATAAGGTTTTTCGTAGTTGCATCGCTGCCATTTCCCTATACTTCCCTGCATTACCAATTGAAGGTAAAGATTCATCTCTGTCTACATTTTTTGTTTACCAATTTAGTGTTCAACTCTATCGTACCTTGCGTATGCGAAGGGCTTTGCGGACGTAAGAAATATATTATTGAGAAAGCAAATATCCATAACTCTAATAATACAAAGAAATATATATATAAAATGGAAGTTTAAACTCTTCAAATTGATCTTCCTTAGCTAGAGTAATGCCTAAACATGTCATATTAATGTGCTTTACTTAGTGAGAAGTCCTCCTCTCATGTTCAACCCCTCACCTCACGTGCCAGTTATATTGTCAATTTTGTGTGAGATGGGTTGTATACAGCGGCTGCACTCAAGAAAGTTTCCCCATCAACTGGTGTTAAGTAAAGAAAACTTGTCGATTAGATGAGCTCATTAAGACCCCAAATAAATTGTTTCTAAATTTGCTCAGCTTCCTGAAGAATTGGAGGGCATGTTGCACTTGTTCCGAATCACCTGGCTGGCCAGCAAATGAAGATCTTGCATACGAAAATCCAGTTCCAACCGGGGAATCTAAGCAAAATTATGCTAGATAGCTGCCATCCAAATTCATCATACCATTCGATTCGAAAAACAAAAAGTATATGTATATATTTAGATTAATTTTCTTCTCAAGAGAAGTATAATTGCTTGCTAAGATGATGTCTAATATCGTTCTAATTCTGGTGATGAATCAGAGTATAAATACCTTTGTCCATGAGTATGGATTTAAGATAAGGTAGGTAAACTCCCATTGTACTGCTCTATTTCAAAATTCAGTGGACCTACAAAATGAAGAGGACCAATGAGTTGCTGCTGGTGTGAAACTATCAAATTACAACTAAGCCTAGCCCCTATGGAAGAAAGACTAATTGCAAAATTTTAGTATCAAAATGCTATGACTTTCTGATTCTCTTTCTTTATGACCAAATTATTAGAAAGCAAAGTGTTACCTATTACGTACAGAAAGGCAGTCACCGGAGAACAACCAGGTCCACCAGTTAGCCAATGCATTAGAGGATCCTCTTCTGCCTTGCTCTCTAACTTGACGAAGTAGTAGAAGAGCTGCACCTCCTCTGCTTCCCCCACTCCCACGTACCTAGCAATTCACATAAATATATGTTTACGTATGTACAGTTATTTATATTGTCAGGTAAATGCTTAATTTATGCCGGCCGACTCTGATAATCTAGACCACACATTCTGACAAAAATCAACATGAACATTTTCCCCATATATATGCATTCAGCACTGACGCTAACTGATATTTTGCAGCAATATAGACGAATATAAATACCCAGTTTCGAGTTCGAAAGGAAGAGGTCCATGGATTCCGGGAAGAGACTTAACGAGTGAGGAAGAGCCTGCAAGCAGCTGTGAGCAAAGCTGTGAAGAAACCAGAAGTAAAAAGTAGAAGCAGCATACCATGGCAAAGAGAAGAAAGCCTTGCCATGGGATTTGATATTGGCATTGGCCCTTGGTTCTACTACTTTTATTATTGTACAATTAAGGTTTATGCTATATATATGGAGGACATGGAGCTCAACGTGCGGTCTTATTGTGAATATATAGTGGCCTAAAGTTTGGGGTTAGGGGATACGTCGACTAAAAAGTTGGCTGGCTGGGATAATAATAAGAGCCACGACAAAATGGTTGAGTTACTAGGGACAAGAAAAACTAAAAGTCCTTTTTATTATTATTATGATTTTTTCACTATTTTGTTTATTTTCTTCCATTTAGTTTCCAAATTCTATTGTAGTTAAAACTTAAAATCGTAAAAAGAAAATTTCCGTTCTTTCTATAAGCTATTGTTATTTCTCGGGACAATAATATGAGGATGGATAAACGCCCTAATTATTTTTCCTTTTTCTTTCTTGTACCTTCATCAATTCTCTCTCACTACTTTACATCATACACAATTCATAAATCACGATCAGATATTGTTTACAAGAATCAACAGCCACTCCATTTTCAGAGTAGAAGCCAAGGTATCGGCGACCATTTTGCATCGCCGCACCGGCAGCCTCATCTTTTCTCATTCTCGACTTTCTCAACTTTGAGTTTCTTTGTCATACGTCCAAAGATGTTTGTGTAGAGCTTAGCATCCCTCTTGTTGCTTTCAACTTGTAGTCGTTTCAAATTCTTCTCAATCAACTTGACCTCCCTGTTCCACAGAGCACAGAACACTTCAAAACAAATTGTTCATATGGATTAAGAAAATCGGTTTTTTTCAGTTACCTGTTCTGAGGATCAACCTCGAGAGCTTTCTTAATGTCTAATTCGGCCAAGACCAAATCTGCAACTTGCATATATGCTTGTGCCCGTCTGTACAAGGCCTTTACATTATGGAACTCGATATCTAGTACCTGTGGAGGATCACAACATAGAAAATATGACGAGATTTGCCCTAATATTTTTTCCCCAAAACGTTGAGACATGTAGAATGATGAAAGCATGTGAATGCTAGAAGACGCAGAAACTTCATCCATCAGTTTTTTGGGTACAGCTTACCTTTGAACATAACTTGATTGCTTCCTGAAAGTCATTTAGTTTTAAGCTACATGCTGCACCATTCAACCAGAAAGACAGTCTAAGTTCTCTTGCTAGCTTTGACTCATCGTCCCCAAAGTTACCATCTTCACTAACATAGTCAACACCCTGAAATAAGAGGAAAGCAACAGAAAAATATGAAGTTGATTAAAATAGAACCAACATAAGGTCCATTTGGGAGTCAAAATTGCACTATGTTACCTTATCATACTTTTGTCCTGCTTTCTGATACTTCCCCTCTTTAAAGAGAAGGTTGCCTTCCTCTTTCTTCCTTCTGGCTGCCTCAAGTCGCTCATGATTGATCATTTCCCATGGTGCTTTCTCCTTTTCATAAAAGAGAAGTGAAGAGTGATAATTAAGAAAGTAATTGTAGTAGCGCTTGAAACTTTGTAGTTGTGAGAGAAAAATAGGAAATTTGTGCCTTCTAGCGTCATTACAAATATATTGGAAAAGTACTGTTTCAAATCCCACAATTTCATCAAAATGATCATTACCCTGATAAAATCTAGCATTTCAACTTCAAAGACGATATTTGAATGTGGTGGAACTACAGCCAGGTCCCGCCTTGCTTCAATGCTTCCAAATCCAAAATCAGGATGTATAGTCAATATTGCCTGTTCACCCTTCTTCATTGTTGCAACTGCTCGGTCTAAACCAGCAATCACTTGTTCTGTAGATTAGATGCAAATATTAGCCAGAAATCCTTTTGAGATTTCTTCTTGATTATCAGACAAAAAGATGCCGAGAGAGAGAGAGAGAGAGAGAGAGAGAGAGAGAGAGAGAGAGAGAGAAACAATGAACTTGGAGTAACTGACCTTCGTCGGTGATAAATTCCAAAGGCTGCTCTCCATCTATTCCTTTTTTCTCAAAGACAGTGCCATCTTCAAGACTAGCTATATAGCTAACTGCAGCAGTTGGAGATGTCCAGAAATGTTTAAGTTAATTAGTAGAATGGTACGATATCACAGTTTCATTATGTATTCCAAAAATTACTTACTATGACATTCAATAATAGTTGGTAAACCATCTGATAGAAGTTTTTTTATTAGTTACACATTTGGGGAGGGGGAATATCAACTTGGGACCTCCTTTTTAGAAAAAAAGTGTGACTATCAATTGGGCTATCCTGAAGGCCTGTAGATATTTGATATCAATGCCCGTGCATGATTGAAAGAACCTTTTCTTCTTGGAATAAATATGAAACTGACGAACATTTTTTGTAATTAACTACAAATTATCATTGAATGTGCATAATTTAACAAAATATTATCTCGCATTCTACATATACTTCACATTTCTAATTGCTTTCAAGATCAGGTAAACTTTTACCTCCAGGTACTTCCAAACTGATTCTAGTAATATTACTAAAATAATGCTTATCTCAATAAACTTACCAGTAACACTTGCACTTTCATTAGCAACCCACGCACCTTCCCCTTCTTTCAATACCTTCTTTATTACCTTGGCATCACCAGTAACATCAATAACAGGCTTGAAAGACACCAACTCCAGATCAATGTTCAGCACAGAACATGGAGGGACAGAATGAAACCCATTGTTTGCATCCCTCCCCTCCACACCAAAGGCATCTACAATTATTTATCAACTTTCATCGTCAGACGATTCAATTTTTTTCTTTTTGCCAGACATAGCAGTTTGATAACAAGGATCCAAAGACATACACTGAGGTTGAACAATTAATCTGACCTTCTCTCCCCTTTTCATTGTCTTGATTGCTTTTGGCAATGCTGAACAAAAATGACCTGAAACAAACACAAACCCCACGTTATTCAATTATCACAAATTGGTATAATCACTAAGGAATTGCCTTTCCCATTAAAATCACATCAGATTAAAATAAAAAAAGAAAATACCATCTTTCACATAGAATTCAATTCCTTCTTCTGGAGTCTCTGCAACAACGGTACCATCAACCAACGCCACCCGATACTTGACTGCATTAACAACAAAATTCCAATAAAAACATCCAAATTGATGTTGACAGAACTGTGATTACATGCTAACACAATATAATAACCAATAAAGAACTCAAATTGATTATATAATGAGGCATCAGAGTACCAAGAACTTCATCCAAATCACCAGGCCGCTCATTCCTCTCTCCTTTCTCGATAATTTTCTTCACAATCCCACCATCTTTGCTCAAATCCACCATTGTGATCCACGAAATGAGTTCGACTTCGAACCTAACAACAGCATTGGACGGCACAACAGAGCCACCCCCACCAACAACACCATAGCCCAGATCAGCAGGCAATGTGAACAATGCAATCTCTCCCTTCTTCATAGAGACGACGCCATGGTCCAAACCCTTCACTACTCGACCCTGACCGAGCTTAATGGTGAGAGGCTCGTATCTGTCTCTGGTCGACTCGAACTTCGTCCCATCAAGCAGAGTTCCAACGTAGTGCACTAAATTCAAATTCCCACACTCAATGTCTCTAAAATTATAATATAATTAAACAAACAATAAATAATTAAAAATTTTGAGCTGGCACTTTACCAGTGGCTTCGTCACCAAGCTCGGGGGTTTCGTAGCCATAACCGCGCTTGAGGAGCTTCTTCTGGAGACCAGAGGTACCGAGCTCTCTCTCTTCGCCGACTTCGAGAGGCGGCGCTGATTCGATCACCTCGCCCGGCTCCTCATCGAGGTCGTCCTCGTTCTGAATGTCTGACACGTCTGTGGCTTTCTCGGCCTCCATGGTGCAATCGGAACTCCAAGCGACGGTAGCACGGAAGCTGTGATTTTTCTGTTGGTGAGATTAAATTAGAGTGAGGGGATGAGCCGACGAGGCTCGGCAGTGGGGCGGTTATGTGGATAAACAAAAATAAGGAGGGAAAAAAAAAAACCCAGTATAGCTGCGCGGCTATACTCTGTATGTAAGTATATTCGGCTATACTCTTTGAAAAAAATTAGAATATTTAAATCGTATAGCCGAGCGGCTATACTATTTGAATAAATTCGAATATTTAAATTAGTATAGAGTATAGCCGCACTCTTCGAAAAAATTCGAATATTTATTTGTATAGCCCTTCGGCTATACGCTTTCAATAAATTGGAATATTTAAATCGTATGGCCGCGCGGCTATACTATTTGAATATATTCGAATATTTAAATAGTATCGCCGCCCGGCTATACCCTTTGAGTGAATTTGAATATTTAAATAGTATAGCCGCGCGGCTAAACGTTTTGAATAAACTCGAATTTTTAAAAGGTATAGCCGTTCGGCTATACGTTTTGAATAAATTTGAATATTTAAATAGTATAGCCGGTCGGCTATACGGTTTGAGTACATTCCAATATTTAAATAATATAGCCGCCCGGCTATACGGTTTAAATATATTGGAATATTTTTATTTTATTTTAATAAATTAGAATATGCCTATTTTATTTTATTTTATAAAAAAAATTTGTGTTTTTAGTTTAATATTTGTAATTAAGAAATATCTTAGCCTTATTTAATTATTATTTATTTCGTGAATAATTAGTATTTAAACATTTTAATTAATTTCATAAATTATATATAGTAATTAATTATTTTAAATTTTTTTTGGACTTTATTTTTAAAAAAATTCGTAAAAATTATTTTCGTTAGTTCAATATTTGTAATTAAGTAATATCTTAGCCTTATTTAATTACTTTAATTAGTAATTAGTTTTTAGTAATTATTTCTTTAGTGAATAATTAGTATTTAAATACTTTAATTAATTGCATAAATTACTTAATAAATAGTATTTAATTCGTTTAAATTCCTTTATGGACTTGAAAAACTTTTTGTAATTAAGTAATATGTTGCCATAAATATTGCAGGGTTAAACCCATAAACTACCCTCAGTAAGCATTAAGTTTATTTATGTCACTAAATATTTGACGTTCATAATTCACACTCTATGTGGGGGTTTCTTATCGTTCATTCATGTTCTTTTGATATTTGCAGTTGTGGTAGTTTCGAAGACCTTTACAACAGCTGGAACTATCTTACTGGGCAAATTTAATTGAAAAAATCAAATTATTTTAAATCATAAATTGTGCGAATTATAAACAAAAAAACGAATCCATGTTTTCACACTTGGTGGCTCGCGACTTTGCAGGTGGTCCCAAAAACCCATAGATTTTTTATGAAGCTTTGACTCGTTCAGTTGAATAATGTGGACATCACAAGAAAGCTCTAGAAACAATAATAAACTTTTGGTTTGTCACAAGATACGACTTTCCAATCTGTCAATTTTCATTTAATAGAAAATTAGAAATATTTTATCATATTTATCTTCTAGCATTTTTGTTTTTTTTTTTGTATGTATTTGTCGTTGTGTGTTAGGTTAGGTCGATATAGAATATAGTAATTCTATATTTAGCATTATTAATCCAATTTTTTATGCGACTTGCTAACAAACAATCATAATTATGTATAAGAAATTCTCTTATGCGGAATCAATGTAATTATGTGTATGGCTTAAATTAAAGAAAATTATTTGAAAATGGGTTTATTTATATCAAAAGATCTTGACTTATCAACTTATTTCGAAGTTGACATCAAACCAACACATAAGGAGATCTGACATTATTACCGTGCGGACTCGATGTATTTTTTACTATTCCTCCATGCTTTCCTCCTTATTTATAATGGTATTCGCACAATAATAACGTGTGGATATCCTAATGAGATAATAACGGATTATGTATAACACGCAATAAAAATTCATATCAAAATTAATTGAATTTAAGATAAACAAATTAATTACATATGTGTCATGGTTTTTGGAGTACAAGAATATTACTACGAGTGCTGCTATTTCCACCCCCTGTCCTATTTTCCCACCCACCTTATCTTCAAAATTTTAGAGACAAATTTACCCCTTTGTCAAATTACTTCTAAGAACTTAGGGAAAAAAAACATGTTTCACCCATTAAGAATTAAAAAAACTGAAAAAAAAATAATAAAAAGGAAAATTGAAAAAAAAAAAAAAAAAACCTAACGCATTTTTGTTTTGCACTCTTGAGTCAGCTGCCACAACCTCCTCTGTTGCCTTCTCAATCTCATCTCATCCACTTCATTGGTTGGAAGATAAATTTTGAATCTTCATAAAAGTAATTGGCAGTCTATATTCCCATTATATTACATATACCTAAACAGTATTTGGCTTTTTTTTAACGATATTTTCATTCTATCTGTATGGGCTTTTTGCTTCAAACATGTTGCTTTCATGGTGGATTACTGGGCAAGTGAGTTGTTCAAGTTTGTATGGGAAAAAAGAAGAAGCAAAAATTCAGCAGCCACCCACCCAACTACAACGCTGAAATTTTAAAGAACAGAAAGAGTTATTACTACCATTTTGCTATCTCACCTTTAAAAAGAAAACGTGCAACACCATTAAAAGAAAAATATTGGAATAATCTGGTATTCATCCAAAGTTTTAAAAAAAAAGGAACATTATGTGTAAATTGTAATATAATGTCAATTAAGCAATTAAAACCCAATTAAGCAATAACCCAAGTTTTTTTTTTCTCATAATTTTGCTTATATTTGTAGCAAAGTAGATAGGCTTTAAAAGTTGTCCTGAAACAGGATGCATATATACAAACAAACTCACTTCAAACTATCAAACCAGCTCTAATTTCAAAACCTGAATTTTGTACAAACACTTTTCAAGTTTCAATCACAGAAGAAAATGAATAAAAACCACAAGAAATTTCCCACTACAGAACGATCAGAAAGCAACACTTCTCTTTGTAACAGCATAGCTTCTGCTTCTTGGGTAGAACAAGTCAGGCTTGACATCACCAGCAGTATGTTCATCAAAATCAGCAGGCCCGTCTTCATCAATCCTTCCCATGGCCACGCTGCTACACTTGGGAAGCACAGCTTTTGATCCCATGGTGGTGGTTGTAGCAGATCGCTTCAGCTGCTGCTCTTTCAATATTGCATCCACATCAATCCTTGTTCCATAGCTTCTGGCAGAGGCAGCTCTGATAAGCTCTGAAAAATCATCACCACTGGCTTCACTCGACCCAGAAGTTGACCTAGAGCTGAAGCTTTTGGGAAGGCTTGAGGAAGGGAACTGGCCACCTGGGCCTCCCATGGTGTTGCCATAGCTCACTCTCTCAGCCACATCTGTCATGCTTCTCACATAAAAGTCCTTCGCTTTACTCAGAGCTCTGATGGGTACTGTGATGATTCTCATGAACTTGTTTTTGTTCTGTGCTTTGGTGCTTCTCATGTTGCACAACTTTTTTGTGTGACAAGATATCAGAATTGGTGATTGAGCAAAAGGGTTTTAGTGGGATTTGATTGTAATTGGGTTTATGAGGGAAATTAAAAAAATGAGAGAGAGAGAGAGAGAGAGAGAGGCAGAGGTGGGTTGAGAGGCAATGTGAATATATACGGTTTTGTGGAAGATGACCAAGAAACAACGTGCTTGAGCAAAGTGTGAACAAGGAGGTGGGTTTAGACTTTTCAAAACCCACGAGATTAGAAAAGGCAAAGAGATAAGAACAAAGAGGTGTGGTGTTCTAAGATTTTGGGCTTTTTTAATTAGGAATGTTAACTAATTTCTATTTTGTCTCTCTCTCTTTTTGTATTTCTTATGCAGTTTATTTCACGTGTATTAAATACAAAATATTGATATTTTACTTAAAAAGAGATTAAATAGTTTTTGAACACATTAAATACATAAATCTATGTACAAGTGGAATAATGTAACATAAACTGGATGAGGAATACAAGGATTAGTGATGTGGGCTAATGCGGCTTTTATCAGTTTTAGTTTTGTTTTTAACATGTTAGTTTGTTATCTTCTTGAAATTGGTACTTTAGATGTCTTTAATTGTAATGTTATCTAATAAAGTTTTTTTTATAAAAATAAATAAAAATTAATGAGGAATACAAGGAATGAAAAGCAAGAGGGAAAGAACCACAAAGTGTGGTGCGGTTGGCAAACTGCCACCTTCAATTGAGGAGCTATCTGGTGCCTCAATGGTAGGGGTTCGAAATCCGTTCGAAGCACTTTGTGGTTAGGGACAAGCCGAATCCCGAGCGAGAATTAGTCCCACTCTTCAAGTGTGGGGACACCTTGTGGTATTTTTATAAAATAAAAAAAAAGAGGTAAGAGGGAAAGGCGGTTTGCTTGCATTCTTAATTAATTTGAAATGATGAAGTAGGCCAAAATTGAAAAGACGGTTTAAGTTGACTATGGGGGTTTTCCACATTTGACTTTTTATTTATTTCTATTTTTATGTTGTTGTTGTTCCTCTCATCCATTTGATGAGTCATCTGGTGGCTTAATGGTCAAATTGCAAACCAACTACACGCTCATTTCTTGTAAAAGGAGCTTCTCTTCCATGGCAATCCTGTGCGTGCAAGTTAAAACAATGATCAACTTAATATAAAAAAATTCAATCATTTTTATTTCGGTCAAAATAAATAAATTCAGTCAATTGCTTGCCACTGCAATGCAATGACTGCTATCTAAAATTATTGAACATTTGAATCAGTGTTCTCCGCAGTGAGGCCATGGCAGACATTGACCCTGTCACACTATGAGTGCTCTTGACTGGTCTTGGTAATTTCATGAAAAAAAGACTTGGCGTGGGATAAAGTTTGAGATTTTTTATTTAAACCCCACACTTCTCTTAGTTCACCCCAATATTTAAATTATTAAGATGTAAGTTTTATTATTGTGTAAAAAGATAAAAAAAAGTCATCCAACTTAATACTTAACCCTAGTACATCTATACACACCCTACACACCCCACCACTCTTCATATTGAGTTTTACAAAAATACAAATTCTTCTACATCGTATTGCCAGAAACGTAGAACATTGACAAGCATGCCTCTTTAAAATATGTGTGGGAGTTGATGGAAAGACTTATTGATTGTTTGGTTGTAATGATCTTATTCTCTTCCCTTTGTTGATTGCTTGGGCGTTGATTGCTTTTTTTTTTACTTTTTTTTTTAATACATGATGTTTTGGTAAAACTGTTCTATTTCTCTAGAAAATATTAAATTTCGAATTTGGGGTTCCATTTGTTTGTGTTTTTTTTTGGCTGGGAATAGTAATATTATTGTCACTTCTGGAATTCCAGTATGCATCTAAAATCATAATCCTGCTACTGCTACTTCAATAGTTCGGTTATTTTTCTTGTTGCTTTTCCACTATGATAAAAGCTTCAATGTTTTCTCCATTGGTGGTCGATCAGATGGCCTACTCCTAGTGCAAAGTGTCAATTTAATATTAGAATTATCTGGCAACATTCAATCGTTAAATTGACACTTGTGTTGCAGCAAATGAAACGTCAATATTAGAATCAATTTGTTCTCTACGTATCACTTCTGGAATTCCAATATGGGTAGCTTGAATTTTTCTTCATGTTATACTAAGGATAGCTTGTGGGGTTTAAATAGAAAATTTCTTTTATTTCTTATTTTTTCAGCTTGGGGTGTATTTAAGGGTTGTTTGGGAAGATAGTGAGGTTTTCTTAGAAATTGTGAAAATTTAAATTAAAAGTTGGGGTGAATTTAGAACATGGGGTGAACTAAGAGAAGTGTGGGGTTTAAATAGAAAATATCTAAAGTTTAGACCCAAATAAATAATAAACAAGGTTTTTAAAAAAAAAAAAAAAGAGGCAAAGAATTATGTGCTTAACACGAGTTAAATATTATAAAAGAAAATTGAAAGCTGGCCAACATATATATATATATATATATATATATATATATATATATATATATATAATTTGTGGGCGCCGGTTGTATGCGTGTTTGGAAAAAATGATTAGGATATTGCAATCAAGTACCAATCACTTGAACATGTTTTTAACTGATATGGACATTTAAGTTTGACTTGAATAAAACAAGTATTATGACATTTCTTGTTTGTATGTTATTTGTTTGATACAAACGATAATTTACTTTAAATTAATTTAAATTATAAGGAGAGGGATTCAAACTCGGGTGTAGAGTGAGGAGCGCATCCGCTCTATCCAACTTGACTAAGCCTTATTTGTATGTTATCTAACGTGCCCAATCTTCTCAAATGTTCCACGAAATTATGATAAAAATTGAACAGAGACTTTTGACCAGAAAACGGCCCAAAGTTCAATAATTTGCTTCAAAGATTAGGCCCAAATTTAAAGGCCTCAAGGCCCAACCCAGATGGGCTTTTTCTTCTTTTGGTGGGTGCATGGAAAAAATACATGGGCTGCATTACGTATCTCATTTTCCACCACAAGTTTGTAGCAAGCAGATGTGTACATCTACAAGCCAAGAAGATATGATAGCAAGTACAATGCAGTCAAAATTTGCTCATCACTCTGTCGCAGGGACAAGCCCAAAAGACAATCAAAGACAAAGAGGAGCAAATTATGAAGGACCTAGGGCTGAAACTGGCGCTGCTGGTTAGCTTGGTTTCATCAATGGCTGTGATGGTGTACACGTGTCAGGCAGGCAGCAACCTCCACCCTCTGATCCTCATACCTGGGAATGGCGGGAACCAGCTGGAAGCCCGGCTAACCAGCAAGTACAAACCCTCTAGTCTGCTGTGCAGCCGTTGGTACCCATTTCAGAGGAAGAAGGACGGCTGGTTCAGGCTCTGGTTCGACCCGAGTGTCCTCTTGGCTCCTTTCACCTCCTGCTTTGCTGAGCGCATGACGCTTTATTATGACCCTGGTTTGGATGATTACCAAAATGCCCCTGGGATCGAGACCAGGGTGCCTCACTTTGGTTCCACCCAGTCCCTTCTCTACCTCGACCCCAATCTCAAGTAAGCTGATTTGTTGCTTAAGTTAATTGTTTCAATAATTGTTGCCATAGAAAGATGGTCTTAAAAAATTTGAGAAATTTTCACTTGTCACAAAGTTTAGAATATCAATTATGCTGCACAAATGTTACATGAACAATGTTGCATTTTATCGTTTATAATATAATATTACTGAGATTGAGAGTATGACAACATAACACGGGTGTTAAAAATCGATTTTATGTTTGCCCTACTAGTAGATAACTACATTTGTATATAGGCGCATCACGGGATACATGGCATCTCTAGTGGAATCGTTGGAAAACATTGGCTATGTCAACGAAAAAACCCTATTTGGGGCCCCATACGATTTTCGGTATGGTTTGGCACCAGAAGATCATCCATCCCATGTTGGTTCCAAGTTCTTACAAGACCTAAAAGATTTGATAGAAAGTGCAAGCACCTCTAATGGAGGAAGGCCAGTAATTCTTGTGTCACACAGCTTAGGAGGCCTCTTTGCTCTCCACCTCCTCAACCGGAACACACCTTCGTGGCGCCGGAAATTCATCAAACACTTTGTTTCACTCTCCACACCATGGGGTGGCACCGTGGACGAAATGCTCACATTTGCCTCAGGCAACACATTAGGGGTGCCCCTAGTGGATCCATTGCTAGTAAGAGAAGAGCAAAGGAGCTCAGAGAGCAACCTTTGGCTAATGCCAAACCCTAAATTATTTGGTCGTAAAACCCTACTTGTAATCACCCCAAATGCTACATATTCAGCCAATGATATTCCACAATTTCTCAGTGATATTGGATTTGAACAGGGCGTTCATCCTTTCAAAACGCGGGTTTTGGGCATGATGGATCAACTGATTGCTCCCGGGGTGCCTATTACTTGTGTTTTTGGAAGTGGTGTGAAGACAGTGGAGACTTTGTTCTATGGAAACAAGGGTTTTGATGAACAGCCTGAGATTGTTTATGGGGATGGAGATGGGACTGTGAACATGGTGAGCTTAATGGCACATGAATCTCTATGGTCTGATGTGAAAAATCAAACCCTAAAAACCATCAGAATTCCTGGGGTTTCTCATACGGCCATACTCAAAGACGAAGGTGCACTTGAAGAAATAGTCAGAGAAATTTCTGGGATTAATTCCCAGCTCAGTTTAGTTGAGAATGTAATTAGTGTTGAGTGAATTTTGATCATATGTGGAAAAAGCACTGCAGCAGCACTATATCTGTCCCACATCGGAAATAAGAACAAAATTGCTCTTGATACCAAATGAGCAAATAAAACGGGATTTTTTTTAAAATTTTCTTAAATACATATTTGAATTTTTAATTGAGGGCGAATATTTTAAAAAGAAGAGCATAGGAGTTCGGGGAAGACTGGGAAGGCCCGTGGGGCGGGACCCACCAGAGCGTGGCTTTCATAAAGTGCCAGGCTGCCAGCTCGGTGGTTTGACCGATCCTGAGGATCTAAAGATTTGTAATTCACTTTCCTCAAATTAAAAAAATAAAATTGTAAAAAGAAAAAAGATTTATAATTTACATTTGCCTCGATTGGCAATTTTTGGCTTTCCGGTGTCCGGTTTGACCACTTTCAAGTCTTTGGACGATTGCACAGAGAGAGAGAGAGAGATGCACTTGCTTTCTTATGACCAATCACGTACTTCCACGTGGTTGGGAACCGTGCGTTCAAAGAGCCAGACACTTTTTCCCTGGCTTAAGTTACATTTAATTTATATTAGTTAACTGTGTGATTATATAAAATTATAATATAATCAGAGTGAGGACTGACTGGGAAGTATAGCTTTGACTAATAATATTCTTTGGGGAATGCTAGCAACCTTCTCTCTAACCTTCTCCTTTGGACCTTCTCCATTTTTTGCTTGACATATGTCATTCTCTTTACACTTAAAACAATGTCATTAATATATGATACAAGCTAACTTTTGATTTCCAAATTTACCCTTATTAAATGTATTCAATTTATCCAAAAAAAATTCACAACTTTCTTACACCTCATTAATTTTTTTACGTCAATTATTTTTTATTTAAAGAAAATGTCTACTTTTAAAAATAATTTAATTTAATTTAAAAAAAAAAAAGGAAATGTCCATTTTTTTTAACACAAGGGGTTTAGATAGAAAAAAAAAGGTCTAAATTTGACATTAAAAAAAAGGGACATCCTCTTTTTTTTAAAAGCATACATTTTCTTTATAAAAAAAATAATTGAAGTTAAAAAAAAAATAATAAGATGATAAGAAAGTTGTGAAATTTTTTTGGATAAATTGAATACATTTAATAAGGGTAAACTTGGAAAGCAAAAGTTAGCTTGTATAATATCTTAATTAAATTGTTTTAAATGTAAGGAGAATGACACATGTCAAGCAAAAAATGGAGAAGGTCCAAAGGAGAAGGTTAGAGAGAAGGTTGCTAGCATTCCTCATATTCTTTTCTCAACCTACAGGTGGACTGGTAGTGGTGACATTTCCTGTATTATTGGTATGTTTAGAGGTCCACATCTAGGAGCTCATAACGTGGATCTTCATATTAGTTATATGATTATTTCATTAAATTTAAGTGAAGTAACTTTTCACATGAATCGTGTGGTTAATATTGAGGTCTACATCTATATTCCATATATGGCACTCTCACCATAAAACGACATAGGGTTTGCAAATTACCAACTCATCTAAAAAACCAACCCATCAAATGCTCAATTGCCTTTTTGGGTTTGAATCTTCACATCTACAAAAACAAATCCTAAAAAATAGAGAGAGAAATTTAGACTTCAACAAGAGAAGACTTGAAACAATTTACAAAGTATATTAATTTGGAGAAAGATAAAAAATGTTGAGCTGACAAAGTGGGAAGAACATTGTGCAAAGTGGATTCCATTCATGTACTTACTTATTGGAATAGCACAATTATGCATTGGCAAACATCAATTTAAATCGTATTGCATAAGGTTGAATACACAGAGAAACAATATTAATTACTAAATCCACAAGAATCATTTTGTCAAAAAAAAGATACCAATTCACTTACAAAAAGAGTTTTTAAAGTTTGCACACCAACTTATTCCTTAAGAAAAATAAAAGTTCATATGAAAACATGAACAAGTGACCACTCATAACATGCTCATATATTACAATTTATATCCATTATCTTAATGTATTTCTTCAACCGTTCTATCAACCCACTACTACTCTTTTCTTTTTCTGCAAGGGTTGGCCAAGCCATTGGTGGTTGATCTGACCATTCAAACCTGGGCATACCTACCATGAACATTGTTTGTACCATATCTGACCCTCCACTCGTACAACGACACGTGGATCTCATAAACTCGCCCAAGCACCCAAGGCCTCGGACAATCGGCATAGGCTACTGATGATATTGTCTCAAAGCAGCAAAAGATCATTACAGGGCCCAACACAGCCTACAATCGGTATCCCCTACCGATTCTGCAGAATCAACCTCGAAGCACCCGCCTGAAATATCTAAGGACTCGTGTCAACCTCATAGGGCCCTCCCACGAGTCCCACATCGAAAATGAGCGCTAAGAGCATACTAAATGCCCTCTATAAGTATGCCCCTCCCACTACAATACAGGGGTAAGACTTTTCAGCTTGACTTTTATACTTCTATATGGTCAACAGCAAGAGCTCTTAAAAACAATCTTACTTGAGCATCGGAGGGTCTTAGGCTGGTTCCACACCGGTTCCATAGACCTCACGAGCTTCGCTTATCTTCTATTCAGGATCAGCATCCAAGGACAGGAAGAATCGGCATCCAACACCCAATCGATCTCTTGATCGTCCATCCCACTTGTAAGTTGCACTCATCTCTATCTATTCAAGATTTAGTGCCGACAGATTGGCGCCGTCTGTGGGAATCGCTTATCGATCAACCCATATCTCAAAACAAAGAACTCTGAGACCAAAAAATGAATCCATCTTCGGCCCTCCCTACCGATGGCCCCATCCTCGGCCTCGTTGGCGAGCCGAATCCAACTCCCTTGCTTCAGACACCTGCTCGACCGACCACCCTGGAGGCTCGGATGGAGACCCTACAGCAGGATATGGCAAGAATGCAGGAGCACAACAATGTTCTCGCCTCCAAACTGGATGACACCCAGAGGCAACTGCATCAACAACAAACACTCTCCGCCCAGTTGCAGAACGATCGGGAACCAGCCACACAGCTTCGGCAGGAGAAATCGTTTAAAAGCGTACGAAAGCCCACTTTCCAGGATAGAGGGAAGCAGCAGGCCGCGAACGGACCAACTGTCTCCCGAAGACTGTTCGTGCCCACTCCGAAGGAACGCCATCCCGAATATCGCGTTTATTCTGATTGCCGCGAGAGGATCAACGATCGGCGCAGGGAACGGCAGTCATCACCCATCCAGGTCCGGGCGAAGCTAGACGATCCACGCCTGGAGGTACTTGGACCAAAATCCCCCTTACGCCAGAGGTACGGCGCGATCGGCCTGGAAGAGACGGACGAATCAGATTATGTTCCAACATCCCCAGGAACCACAATCTCATCGGCAGGGCCCTCTGCACGACGCCACAGCCACCGATCAAACCAAGACAACGATCGGCGAAAAGGAAATTACGAGAGAAGCCCCAGCCGAACGGCAGACCAAGGAAGGCGAGGTCACAATACTGACCAACGCACAGGGAACCGAGCGATCGAACCCTTTGGTGACGATCTTCCATCTACCGATCCGACTATTCGTCTCCTCCTACAGAAGATGACTCGCATCGAGAAGGAACAAGACCAGGCTCGGACACCAACATGGGGAACGGTACAGCCAGGGCCGTTCACCAATCGAATCCGGACATTCAGACACGAGAAGGAGGTCCAAGCACTCCGCATATCGTTTTATTCGGGGGTCGAAGATCCCGTTACCCACATTCATACCTTCCAATCAGCTCTGGGTTGCAAAGGACTGACGGACGAAGGCCAATGTTTGCTATTCCCCTCCACCCTGACCGGAGCCGCTCTGAATTGGTTCTATCGGATGGAGCCAGACACGGTCGACAATTTCAATCAGTTGAAGCAAACCTTCCTCAACCATTTTATGATTCAGACCGATCGCCTATATTCCGCCGATGATCTATATACCGTTCGGCAGCAAGACGATGAGCCGTTGAGGGAATATGCGGCTAGGTTCAGCCATGAGTACTCCAGATGTCCGGAAACTGACGACAGGGCGGCCTTCGGTGCCTTCAAAAGCGGCCTTCGGTCGTCTCAGTTTCGTTATTTGGTCCACAGCAGCAACTGGACCACCTACTCCGAATTAATGAAACAGGCGGCTATCCACGCCAAGGCTGAGCATTTCAACTCCAAGGGATCGGCTTCGACCCCAATAAACAAAACGGCGTTGACCGATCAGCCTCCAACGCAGAACTACGACCGATTCCCGGTCGACCGATCGGCAAACCAGGCCCCCTACCGAACGGCACCCCCTGTCCCTGCTTTTTCCACTCAGCGAAACAAGCGGAAGGACAACTTCCGGGAACGGCAGGACAACAACAAGAAGGGCAACCACAAGGGGAATCGGCCAGACGAAATCTTCACTTTGCTCAACACCACTTATGAGCAAGTTCTCCTGACCGAAGGGGATATGATACCGAAGCCGAACAATCGGAAACTCCCTCGCCAGAGCGAAAAAGACACCGGTGTCTTCTGCCGGTACCACCAATACAACGGCCATGATACGGAATCATGCATCGCGCTGCGCAAAATCGTTGAACGCCTCATCAATGACGGAAAGCTGGATCAGTATTTAAACACCAAGCCAGCAACGGATAACTCATTGAATCGGCAGATCAATATGATCAGTGGAGGGGCGCCTATTGCCGAAGCCAGCAACCGATCCGTTAAAAACTACGTTCGTGCCGTACGGCATCCACAAATCCTCAGCGTGGCGGGAGGACGCAATGACAAAATTCAACGCAACGGTTGGGAACCTATCACCTTTTCTGAAGAAGAAGAGCGAGGCATCATCTTCCCCCACTCTGATCCTATGATCATACGGGCTGATATATCGGATTTCGACGTAGGCCGAATCCTCATCGACACCGGCAGTTCGGTCAACGTGCTATTCGCCGACGCTTTCAACGCCCTCGGCGTGGACCCTCGGCATCTGAACAAGGATATCACCCCTCTCCTGAGCTTCTCTGGCGACGTGGTTGAACCAATCGGCAGTGTCCAGCTCCCGTTCGCTGTCGGTACCATCCCCAGACGAACGGTCCTCTACACCCATTTTCTAGTGGTCGACTGCCCAACGGCATACAACGCTATCATCGGCAGGACGGCGCTCACAAAAATGAAGGCCATGCTGTCACCACACATGCTCCTCCTCAAGTTCCCCACACACGCTGGCGTCGGCCAAGTGCGAGGGGACCAATTGAGTGCACGGACGTGTTACGTTTCGGCAACCAAGGAATCGGCAAGGGCTGCGCTTCGCGAAACATACTCGGTCGCCACCAGCTTGGGCGTACCGAACGGCAGGGGGACGGACAAACCAGATGACCCCCGAGATGAGACTGTAACCCCGCAAGCGCAACCCGCCGAAGATTTAGAACCAGTCACCCTCTCCGAAGCACAACCGGACAGACAAGTTCGAATCGGTACAACCTTGAGTCCGGCACTCAGGGCCGATTTTATCACCTTCCTGCAAACCAATGCAGAAGTCTTCGCCTGGTCATACGACGATATGCCCGGCATCGCCCCGAGTGTCATCAGCCACAAGCTCAGCATCTGCTCCACTTTCAAACCCATCAGGCAGAAACGGCGGGCCTACGATGCCGAACGGTATGAGGCAATGAGGCTCGAAGTAGACAAACTGAAGACCATCGGCTTCATCCAGGAAGTAACCTACCCAATTTGGCTGGCAAATTCGGTTTTAGTCAAAAAATCAAACGGCGCCTGGAGAATGTGTCAAGACTATACCGATTTAAACAGGGCTTGCCCAAAGGACAGCTTTCCTCTGCCACGGATCGATCAGATGGTGGATGCCACGGCAGGCCATGAACTTCTCAGCTTCATGGATGCATACTCAGGCTACAACCAAATATTCATGAGCCCTACCGATCGCGAACACACGGCATTCATCACCGACAAGGGACTTTACTGCTACAACGTCATGCCGTTCGGCCTGAAGAACGCTGGGGCGACATACCAGCGATTGGTCAACAAAATTTTTTCCGACCTCATTGGCACCTCGATGGAAGTCTATGTGGACGACATGCTGGTCAAGAGCAGAACGGCATCGAACTCCCCATTTTCTACATTAGCCATGCTTTGCAAGACGCTGAGATTCGGTACCCCGAGCTCGAAAAACTCGCCTACGCTCTCGTCCTTTCAGCACGCAAGCTTCGGCCATACTTTCAGGCTCACAGTGTTACCGTCCTCACCAATCAGCCTCTGCGCCAGATACTCCAGAGACCGGAGACATCCGGTCGGCTAGTCAAATGGGCCATCGAGCTCGGCGAATTCGACATCCGCTACCACCCTCGTCCTGCCGAGAAGGGACAGGCTGTAGCCGATTTCATCTCTGAGTTAACCGCGTCCGAGGGGCCAGTTTCGAAGGACGCCGCATCCGATTCATCTTCGACGGTACCAGTCGCCCACCCGACCGAAGGAATCTTTAATCCGTCAATTCCACTTTGGACTCTCTACGTGGACGGTTCGTCCAACCGACAGGGCAGCGGAGCCGGCTTGGTACTCAAGGCCCCTGACCAGACAACCATCGAATATGCCATCCGATTCCAATTCCGGACTTCCAACAACGAAGCCGAATATGAAGCTCTGTTGGCCGGCCTTCGGCTCGCTAAAGAAATGGGCGCTCAGCAACTCAGGATCTGTAGCGACTCACAACTTGTCGTGAACCAGATACTGACTGAATTTGAAGCCAAGGACACTTCGATGGTTGCCTACTTGACACACGCTCGCCGATTGCTGCACCACTTCACTGCGTACCAAGTTCAACAGATCCCCAGATCCGAGAACAGCCACGCCGATGCTCTATCACGCCTTGCATCAGCGATCGACGACAACATAGGGCGCCGTGTGCCGATCGAGGTCCTCACTCGGCGCAGTACCACCGACCTCGAAGTACATGCCGTTCGGCAGGATCCAAGTTGGATGGATCCTATCCACGCCTACCTCGCCAACGGCACGTTGCCTGGCCCCAAACCTGAAGCAACGACTATCCGCCGCCGATCGGCACGATACCTCCTTCTGAATCAGATTCTCTATCGGCGTGGTCACTCCTTACCATTGCTTCGGTGCATGACCCCGCAGCAGGGAAACTACGTCCTACGAGAGATTCACGAGGGGGCCTGTGGGGACCATTCTGGGGCTAGATCATTGGCTTTCAAGACCATTCGGCAAGGGTACTACTGGCCGACTCTCCATGCCGATGCCACCACCCTGGTCCAGAAGTGCGATCAATGCCAGCGTTTCGGCTCCGTTCCAAAGCTGCCTGCCGAACCACTCTCTCCGATTGTTAGCCCATGGCCCTTTGCCCAATGGGGTTTAGACCTCATCGGCCCTATGCCCCAGGGCAAGGGACAGGTCAAATTCGCCATCGTCGCCGTCGACTACTTTACCAAGTGGACCGAAGCCGAAGCTTTGGCAACAATCACTGCAGCCAGGGTTGAACATTTCGTATGGAAGAATATCATTTGTCGATTCGGCCTCCCGAACGCAATAATCACCGACAACGGAAAACAATTCGACTCCTCTCAGTTCCGGCACCTATGCCACCGATTTGGCATCAACCTGTTCTTCGCCTCCCCAGCACATCCGCAGTCGAACGGCCAAGTCGAAGCAATCAACAAGATCATCAAGAAGACGCTGAAGAAAAAGCTTGGGACAGCTAAAGGAGCTTGGCCCGATCTCCTTCCGGAAGCGCTATGGGCCATTAATACCTCCTATCGACGGTCGACTGGCGAGACGCCATTTTCCCTTGCCTTCGGTTCCGAAGCCGTTGTTCCAGTCGAGATCAACGCACCATCGTGCCGAACGGCATCTTACGAGCCAGAGCAAAACGAAGCCCAGCTCACTCTCAACCTGGACCTCATTGAGGAACACCGTTCCCAGGCTCAGCTTCGGAATGCCGCCTACAAACAACGGACTTCCCGCTACTACGACTCGCGCGTCAGACGCCGATCGTTTAAAGTAGGGGACTGGGTACTACGCAAAATCTCCCTCGCCACCAAGGACTCCAACGACGGCACCCTTGGTCCATCTTGGGAAGGTCCTTACGAAGTTGTCACCATCTGCCGCCCAGGCACTTACCGTTTGCGTGGTACCGATGGTCAAACCCTCGGCCACCCTTGGAATATAGAACATCTCAAATATTACTACAAGTGAACGCCCCTTCGGTCATCAACTTTTGTAATCGGTTTAATTTGGAACTCCCTATTCTATACATACGGCACTACCATTCAGCAATATTATGTCAAACATACTCTACATACGACATGCGCACATACAGAATTAAGGGACATGGCACATTAACCCGAAACAAACTGAACATTGATAAATAAGGGGCCACAGAAGGGCCATCTGTCTTTACAATACGCCGTTCGGCACGCTCAAAAATGTTAAAAACAAAAGTCTACGAGGTGGGTGGATCGGCTTCGGTCGCTACAACATCGACATCAGCTGACGCAGGCGCAGGATCAGTCGACGGCTCGGCAGTAGACGTAACGGCAGCCCTCGGCCCGGGATGACCTTCCTCCCCACTGCTTGAATCGGTGTCGTCGGTTTCCTCGGCCTCGGCATCCTCGCCCTTGTAGGCCTCCACCATCTCTTCGGTCACCCCTTCCGGCAGCGGTGGTGGATCCCGGAGGAAGTTCAGGTTCAGCTTCTTGTCAGCATTATACCGTTTGACTCGATAGAGAAAGTCGTCACATTGCTCCATGACCTCTCTATCCACCAAACGTGTAAACTCCTCCGACGATCGGTAGTCCGCAACGGCCTTCGCCTTCTCCTCTACTAGCTCCCTGGCATGCGACCGCTCGGCCGCATCCATCGCCACCTCTACCGCTGCCTTCGCCTCATGGGCAGCCATCACGTCCAGCTCGGCCGCCGCCAGCTTCGACGCCAGCTCAGCAATTTTCGCCGCATTCTCCTCGGCACGCTGGTCCGCCTCCTGCAGCATCTTTCCGGCATCAGCGATCTTCGAACGGCCCTCTTCAAATCTCTTTTGGTACCGTTCGGCAGCATTCACAGCTCGCTTCGCGCAGAGCCACATGTCCATATTAGCCTGCCACACCAACGGACACATTCATACATGCCGAATCAAAGTATCCTTAAGCTACAAATCCTACACTTACCGCTGCTTGGAGACGGAAGGCCCGACCGGTTTGTTCACGCAACGTCTTCGTTGACAGTTGCTCCAGCTCAGCCAGCTCCATCTGAGCACCGTCAATCATACAGTTGATGAACGGCACAGCCTTCCGAGGACACGCGATGTTAACCGGTCCCTCCTCTCCCTCCACCTCATCATCAGGGATCAACACCGATGTCCCCTCGTTCGGGCCCCTTGGCCGTTTCGGCAACGGCGTCACATCGATGGGACCCTCGATCTGCCGTTTGCCCGTCATTTGGAGGTGAGCCTCCCGAACGACCTCTGCCTCCGCCGCCCTCTTCTCCCTCCGGCGGTCAGCCACCGTCTGCTCATCAGCCGACGTCCCTCCCGCTGGCCCTGCCGTCTTTCTCTTCTTCGGCCCGGGGGACTGAACCTTCTTCGTCTTTGGCGCCCCTTGCCCCTCCAGACGCCTCCTCGTCGCCTCGCTCATAGGCCTCCCTCCTGCCACTGCAAAACAGGAAAAGCACGATGTCAAAAAGGAAACGGCAGCATAGAAAAAAACACCGACCCTGCCGAACGGCATCTCTTACTTTGCCTTTTTTCTTCTTCCTCTTCCTCCTTCACCCTCCGATCGTGTTCGGCCCTACCGATCAGGCCTGCCTTGAACAGATTCCGGAAGTAGAGCAGCTCCTTACAAAACCGATCTTCTTCGGCAATCTTCGCTCTCACCCTCTCGATTGCTTCAATCTCTCTGATCGGTGCGGCCGGCCGTTTCAAGGACACTGAAACCAAAATACCAACGGTCAGTACCCAAAAAAAAAAAAAAAAAAAAAAAAAAAAAAAAAAAAACAACACTATTAACCCTGCCGAACGGCAGGTTCTACCCTACCGACTGTCTGGAAGGACGTAGGAATCCTCCTCTCAACGATAACTCCGGGTGCCGATTCCCAATCACCGGAGACAATCACTCGACGCTTGCGCCACGTCTTTTGAGAGCTCGGCACCCCCACCACAAAGTGCCCACGCTGCCCTGCCGAGAGACAGTTGGACTGAACCCACCCTCCATGATCGGCACTCTTCGCCCTCGTCACACTGTACAGCTGGGCGAACTGTTCGTAGCTTGGCTCCCCCTCACCGGCCAAGCTGAACGCCGTGATCGTCCCGAGCAGCGTAATCCAAAAATTTGGGTTATACTGCCCTGGCGCATAACCGATCGCCGCCAGGATCTTCTGCACCGAATGCTTTAACGGCAGCCGAAGGCCATGCTTAAACACATCTGTGAAGAAGACCACCCCCTTGTCATTGTCACTTAGCGACTCTAAGGGCTCCGGAATTCGCATCCCTACCGATTCCGGAATGTTGTACTCCGACCGAATCTTCGCCAACTCGGATTCGGTCAGTGTGTTCGGCTCTAAGTCATCTACTCCGAACACAGGTTCCGTGGGCTTCGCCATCGGGATCCGTTGCCTACCCCTGACGACCCTCAGCACCCCTTCCCCGGGAACGGCAACAGAGACACCACCCCCATCGGCCTCACGACCCGAGGTCGAAGGCTCATCACCCCCAGGCACCCTCGTTGAAGTACCCCCAGCCTCGGCACGCCCTCCTGCCCCCTCCACTATCTCACAGCTCGAAGAGCTCGCAGATTCAGAACTCCCACTCTCTTCGGCAGAACTCCCCGAGGACGACTCATCCTCGAATGCCCTCGGACTACGCCTACGCTCGGATTCGGTATCTGACATCTACAAACAACACACGAACGTACACTAAGGGCTGTGCTAGAATCCAAATCCTATTCTACCTCCTAAAAACACTACGTTCATACGTGTTCATGCGTGTTCATGCTTGTTCATACATTGTTCAAACATAAATTCTTGCAATTCAACACTTTGATCCATGGGAATACGAAAACACGGCAACATACCTTGTTTGCACGGTGGCTCAAGTTCGTCGGAAATCGCCTCCGCCTTGTTCAAACTTGCCGGAAATCGCCTGCTCAGCCTCAGCACGGTTGCCGGAAATCGCCTCTCACAAGCTCTCTTTGCTCTCAAAATTTCCAAGTATTTGTACTCTCGTCTTCTCCTCACATTTATAAGGCCGATTTAGCATCGGGAAGCGAAGCGACGCATCGGGATACGAAACGACGCGGCTCTTCACAGCCATGCCGACACGTGTCACGCATGCATGGGAGAGACCAAACGTCAGTTGCAACGCTTCCAATCCTCGGAGACGCTTCAACTTCCCGAACGTGGCAGATCTAGCCACCTTCGAGCACAACTCCACTAACTAACGGCAGGCGCACATTGATGAGTTCTCACTCACCTCTCGTGCCGAACGGCAGGCGCACATTGATGAGTTCTCACTCACCTCTCGTGCCGAACGGCAGGCGCACATTGATGAGTTCTCACTCACCTCTCGTGCCGAACGGCAGGCGCACATTGATGAGTTCTCACTCACCTCTCGTGCCGAACGGCAGGCGCACATTGATGAGTTCTCACTCACCTCTCGTGCCGAACGGCAGGCGCACATTGACGAGTTCTCACTCACCTCTCGTGCCGAACGGCAGACGCACATTGATGAGTTCTCACTCACCTCTCGTGCCGAACGGCAGCCGCATATTCATGAGTTTTCACTCGCCCCTTTGCAACAACCGGCACATCATGCCGTCTCCTATCCAAGCTCACTCCCTTGGGCACTTGGGGGACTACATACCACCATCGGCAATTATGGGACCATTGTGTCCGGGTCAGAATGCCGAATACACATTCAAGTCCCCAACCGAGAAGCTTCTCAATCGGCAACTTGGGGGACTACTGTTTGTACCATATCTGACCCTCCACTCGTACAACGACACGTGGATCTCATAAACTCGCCCAAGCACCCAAGGCCTCGGACAATCGGCATAGGCTACTGATGATATTGTCTCAAAGCAGCAAAAGATCATTACAGGGCCCAACACAGCCTACAATCGGTATCCCCTACCGATTCTGCAGAATCAACCTCGAAGCACCCGCCTGAAATATCTAAGGACTCGTGTCAACCTCATAGGGCCCTCCCACGAGTCCCACATCGAAAATGAGCGCTAAGAGCATACTAAATGCCCTCTATAAGTATGCCCCTCCCACTACAATACAGGGGTAAGACTTTTCAGCTTGACTTTTATACTTCTATATGGTCAACAGCAAGAGCTCTTAAAAACAATCTTACTTGAGCATCGGAGGGTCTTAGGCTGGTTCCACACCGGTTCCATAGACCTCACGAGCTTCGCTTATCTTCTATTCAGGATCAGCATCCAAGGACAGGAAGAATCGGCATCCAACACCCAATCGATCTCTTGATCGTCCATCCCACTTGTAAGTTGCACTCATCTCTATCTATTCAAGATTTAGTGCCGACAAACATGGTGGAAGGTTTCAAGCACCCTTTTGTAACATTTTTTTGGTATATATAGAGAATTTTTTATAATAATAATAATTTATTTTTTTTCAAAAAAAAAGGAATAAAACAACAATTTATATCACTATTTTTTGGTCGATATAAAAAGAAAACTCGAACACCCTTTTATCCAAAGTCATTATAGAAATGTTGATTAAATTAAAGTTAAAAAAGTTTATTAGTTTATAATTTTAAATTTAATTACAGAATATAATTCAGTCAAACGACCTTTATTAAAAATAATTGAGTCAAAAACAACCTTTATCCTATCTGGGCATTGGTTGCGTAATTACATTGTCACAGATGCAGACTCTCTGCCTGCCACTGCATCTGCCTGCTTATATAAATTATACAGAATTGCATGAATATCGATAATACAAAAATAAATTACAAAAAACAAGAAGAAAAGATTATCATCAGATATTACTGTGTCTGTGACCAGAAACAAGGTATGACTGCACGTGTGGTGCACAGTTTGACAGGACTTGCAGAACCGGAGATAGCCGGTAACCCAGACACACACTGTCACACACACAAATCTATCATTTTCTCGAGGAAATTTAAGAAAATAATAATAATAAACAAATTTTTGGGGGTTTTCGTCACCTGCCCCCACAAGAAGACCTGCAGAGCAGTGGAGGAGACTGTGCAGAAGAAGATAGCTTTTTTTCTTATGCTTTTCTTTCGTCTGCCCTTCTCTTTTCTAACTTGCTATCATGGTATGGTTCTGAGCTTTCTCATTCTCACATGTCTTTGTTGTTATAATTCTTTCTGAGAAATTTATAAAATTCTTCTCTGTATTCTTTTTGGTCAGTTGCGTGAGTGCTGTTTGAGTGATATGAGTGAGTTTGGACCTTTTTGTCACTTTTGATTGCCCTGTTGCTTTTTTTCTTCCCTGATCTGGGGTTTATGATTTCAAACTTTTTATTGAGCTTGAAGAGGAAGTGAGAGCTTTGGTATTGGAGAAGAAGATTACTACTTCATGATGTGCTTGATTTGGTGATGATTATAATGATGGTTGTGGTAGTGGTGGTGAAGAAGAAGAAGGTGGGCCTTTTGACCATAGAAAGAGATCAGATAAAGCAAGGAAATGGGAGAAAAGATATCCCCTTTGGCATTTGATGGTCTTTGTTGCTTGCTTGTAATTGTCAATGAGAAGGTTTAGCCAAAGAGAGTAAAGGAAAGCAACAGTGAGAGAGAAAACTCTCCCTCCTCTCTTTTCCACACTTTCTCTCTCCATCTTCTTTTCTTTATCTCCTTTACTTTGCCACACGCTTCTTGCTGGGTGGATGTGATGGGACAGATTGGTCTTCAAGTGGAATTCTTGTTTTTTGGTGTCTTTGGATTTTGAGGGTCTTTAACTCTTTCTTATCCAAGCCAAGTGTAGTTTATTCGGTTTTCTTCTTGATTTGCATAAGGGGTTCTAAAAATGCCTATGTACCAGCCAACTGGTAGGAGAAGAGTTGGGGATATGAAGTTTGATGTGGGTAGTGGTGGCCAAGTTCTAGATCTGGACACTGCAGTGAAAGATGGGATTTTGGGTGGTGGAGATGGGTTAATTTGTGGTGGTGGTGTTGGTGTTGTGGCTGAAAAGTTGGATCTGAAGAAGATGATTGAGGAGCTTGAGTCCATTGAGATTCCTTCAGTCTTCATTTGTCCAATCTCATTGGAGCCAATGCAAGACCCTGTAACCCTTTGCACGGGTCAGACTTACGAGAGATCAAACATTCTCAAATGGTTCTCTTTGGGCCACTATACTTGTCCCACAACAATGCAAGAGCTCTGGGATGATTCGGTCACACCCAACAAGACCCTTCAGCAGCTGATTTGCAGTTGGTTTTCACAGAAGTACTTGGCCATGAAGAAGAGGTCAGAGGATGTGCAAGGAAGGGTTTTGGAGATTCTGGAGACACTGAAGAAGGTTAAGGGCCAAGCCAGAGTTCAAGCTCTCAAGGAGCTCAGACAGGTAGTGACTGCTGCTCATGCATCAGCTAAGAACACAGTGGTGGACAATGGAGGTGTTGCTTTGATTACTTCTCTGTTGGGTCCTTTCACTTCACACGCTGTTGGGTCAGAAGCAATTGGGACACTTGTGAATTTGGACCTCAGTTCAGAAGCCAAGACAATTCTGATGCAACCGGCAAAGATATCGTTAATGGTTGATATGTTGAATGAGGGATCCATTGAGACCAAGATCAATTGTACGAAATTGATTGAAGTTTTGATGGAGGGCGAGGATTTGGAGTCAGAAAACGTCTCAAGCTTAAGTCTTGTGGTTGGATTGTTGAGGTTAGTGAAGGATAAAAGACACTCTAATGGTGTTTTGCCTGGTCTCAGTCTGCTGAAGACAATTTGTTCGCATGAGTCAGTCAGGAACTCGGTTGTGAGCGTCGGGGCAGTTCCTCAATTGATTGAGCTCTTACCCAATTTGAATCATGAGTGTTTGGAGTTAGCCCTTCATATCCTAGAAGTTTTGTCAACGCTTCCTGAGGGAAGGCAGGCTTTGAAAGATTGTCCTAAGACAATCCCCAGTGTGGTTAGGCTATTGATGAAGGTTTCAGAGAGCTGCACTCAGCTTGCATTGTCAATCTTGTGGGCGGTTTGCAAGCTCGCCCCGGACGAATGCGCTTCGCTTGCTGTGGAGGCAGGTTTGGCAGCCAAGCTGCTTCTTGTAATTCAGAGTGGTTGCAATCCTGTATTGAAGCAAAGGGCTGCAGAGCTCTTGAAGCTGTGTAGTCTAAATTACACTGCCACAATATTCATTTCCAAGTGTAAGCTTACTAGAACAATACAATGAAGAGAAAAAAAAAAAGGTACTTTGTTGATATACATTCTCTCAATTTTTCATTGTCCCAATGGATAAAGGAGCCAAAGAGCTTGTGGGATCCAAGAAAATTCAAGACAAGTCACTTGTGGTGTTTCTGAGGTACCCTTCTTTATTGTGTATACTAAACATCTTTGATGGGATCAATTGTTTCCACCACCAGAAGCATCATAATGTGGATCAATTTGGGCACTGTATCAAAATTTGCATACCTACAATTCCACTGTCTATAAGCTGGCCTTTTTGCCAAGAAGCTTCAACAATTTTCAAGCCAAATTGAGTTCTTTTTGTTTGTTGTCTTGTCAACAATGGTTACAGATAGGTTGCTTGTTTCTTCATGTCCAAACAAGAGAGTGGCTTTTATCATGTATCTGTAAAGGAGTTGAGTGAAGGGAAAACTTTACTGTAATTGTAGTTTATGTTGCTTGGCTTGTGCAGCCCTATTGATTCTCAGTCATATTTCCCTCTTGTAAAGTTCTAGGCAGATTTGGATTTTGCAGGGTTCATTCGTAGAGCCTGTTGGGCACAAGATAAAGTCATGTACAATGAGCATTGAACACTAAATTTTTAATTTTTACATGATGGTTTTTGAATTTGCCACAACTTTAGAAATTCCCATTCACTCATTTATGTTTGGCACTGTGCTGTTCTGATTTGCATTGTCCTTTGATGACTTGAGAGAGCTGACTGGCTGAGAGATGGGTGGAGGAGAGGAGGGGCCTTTTGTGTTTGCTTGTTTTGTTTGCCTTCCCTTCATTTATTGGATGCATTGACTGGCAACAGGGCTGTGAAGGAGGACATTGTTTTACTCTTTGTGGAAAAGCTGCTACAGAAACAGGGGGTTTCTTGATTCATACGTGAACGAAAAGTTAAGTGAGAAGGGAAAACAAAACTGACTGAGCTTTAATGAAAACCCCTAGAAAAAATTATATCAGAGAAAAATTAGCCAACTAATCCCAAGTCCTATCAAAATCATTGATCATAATCTTAGGATGATATTGCAATGCTTTTTGGATTCCCAAAGTTTCAATGATTTTTGTTTTTGTTTTGGTTTTAATATTTTGGTGTAATAAATTTAAAATTAAAATGCGAGGCACTTATTGCTTAAGTGGTCAAGTGCGGTTATACTGCACTCGAGATAATGCGTTTGAATCCATCCTCCTCTAATATCGCTCGTATAAAAAAATAATAATAATAATTAGTACTTTGCAGTTGAAAACATGAAACTAGATGAAGCATTTTAAGGGCCCTCAAAGTCACTTTTGTTGTCACGAATGGGCGCACATGGACAAAGCCTTGGGCCCTTGGCAATGAAAAGAAATTTGTTCAAGAGGGGAAAAAGAGAGCATTGAAACCTTGTCTACCTGAAAAGCAGAGAGGACAAGAACCAAAAATTCTTTTGTAGCATTTGCAATTGCAACATGGCATCTTTGAATGGAAATAATGCCGGCCAAAACCAAAAAGACTCGAAATAATGGAAATATAAATATTAATGATAAATAATAATTTTGAGTCGTTCACAATACTTCGGTGAAAATTACATAGTTGTCCCTCAGCCTGCTGCTTCAATTATTTCTTGAAAAATATTCACCTCCAAAAACATATTTTTTATTTTGTCAAGTTACCTGTAATTTATATTTTTTATAAAATTTTATACATAACATACATATATACATTTCACAATTGGAACAATCATGACTACTGAAGCTTTAATGCATTAAGTTTATTTATTTATTTATTTACAAAGTGATATTCTAAACTACTATAATATACGGGAAGGGGGATTGAATTCGAGTGCAAGAAAGCAAGCACACTGTCTTAACCAACTGACCTAACTCATGTATGCATAATGTAAAATTGAATTCAAAGTCGGGCCACAGATTAAAATTTGAATTTACTCAAGCCCAAAATCTACACAGTGCAATAAGCCCAAAATCCAAATCAACCATGGGCTTACAGCTTGGAAAGTAAACTTCATTCACCTGTTTCCGTAGCCCATAAAAAACTTTCAAATTTATTTTATTTTATTTGGTCCAAAAGGTGTCTGTGCTTTAGTCCGTTATAATCTTGGAGCTCATATGATTGGATCCAATATCATACCTGGATCTACCTAATCATATATTTATCTTGTGCCGGACAAAATAATTTGGTTTTTCACCCCGGCACGTGCACACGTGGCATTTTTCTATAGCTCTACCACTATCGACAAGGATAGTTCGTAAACCAGCGGATCCAATACCCGCACTTTCCACTGCGCCCGTACCTTTTTTGAACGTCCCATTTTCCAATCCGTCACTTTCTTCCTTCCTCCAAAAAAAAAAAAAAATGTCATGGCTCGCACGCTCGCTCGCTGACTCTCTACGGCTTGACGACGACGGTGGTGCCGAGAATGACGTCGTACCGAACAACAACGACAAAGCACCAATCTCACCCACCACCGACACCAAACCCCAAGAAGATGACAATGGAAGGAGTGGAATTGAATCTGCAGACGAGGAACAAGACGACGCCCAAACCCGAGGCGTGAAGGATGACCTCGACGAATTCAAACAAACCCTGACCCGCCAATTCTGGGGCGTCGCTACCTTCCTCGCGCCACCGCCTTCGGACCCCTCCACGCTGTCCAATCGATCAGGTCCCGATTTCGATCGATCTGAGCCGCCCGATAATCGGCCCGAGCAATTGGCGATGGATTTGATTGAAGACGAAGAGGATGCATTGGAAGAGTGCGCTGTTGGGGTCACTGAGGAGGTCCTGGCTTTCGCTAAAAACATAGCGATGCATCCAGAAACGTGGCTGGACTTTCCTCTTGATGAGGAAGAGGACTTAGGCGGTATGTATAGATAGAAATATGTACACAAAATGATATGCATGTATTGTATGTATGAATGTAGGTCTCAGTTCTCATTGGTCAATTTAGAAGTGTGGAAAATTCGATGCGGTTAAAATGTACATTGCATAATCTTCTTCAAATTATTGACTACAATGGGGGATATCAAATTCGATGCGGTTAAAATGTACATTGGTTTTTTGCAAATCTTAAATTAGGAATATAAAATTTGCTCTTTACCAATGGGGGATGTTATGCACAATGCAGTTGATAATAGTTGCAGAAATTTCAATGAGTTCATGGTGAAATTGTTGGAAGGGGAGTTTGATTACATTGGACAAAACCCTTAGTTTTGATATTATCTCTTTCCTGATCAAACTTATTGCTCTTTTTTAATCATGTAGTTCGGTGGTTGGTGCCTAATTCATACACCTTTCTTATTTTAGATTTTGAAATGTCTGATGCCCAGCAAGAGCATGCTCTGGCGATTGAACATTTTGCTCCAAGATTAGCTGCTTTGAGATTTGAACTCTGTCCATGCCATATGAGCGAGAGTTACTTCTGGAAAGTCTATTTTGTGCTTCTGCATTCGAGGCTCAATAAGCAGGATGCGGAGATTTTGTCCACACCCCAAGTAAGCTTCCCTTTTGTATATAGTGTCCCTCAAATAATTGATTAAGTTTGATGCTGTTTCAAACATAGGCCTTCAGATTCTGAATGAAAGTTACTACTATAGTGGAATTAGTTTACAGGATTTTAGTACCATACCATGTAGTGTATTAAAGTGGGAATTTGTGCTTCGTGCCAATTCTAGAGTTGCAGCCTTCCATTTGTTTCTTCTTATCCAAGGCCAAACTTCATTGTATCTCACAAGTTCTTGTTGCTTTTGGTTAGCTTGAACTCCTCCATTAGAGTTTGCCAACTTTTCCAGGCCTGGGTTTTGATAGTTCTAGATGTTCATTCAGGCATGTTGGATATTCATCTCTAGAAGAGTTCAACTTCAATACTTTATTTAGGTTACTGTTTGTCTTGTTAAGTTTGTTGAAAGAGGAGAGATAAGAGGTTAGTCGGTCTGTGGTTCTAAATGAAGTTTGTTTCAAGGCTGTTAGTGTATTTTGTTTTGATGTCTCAAGTTTTGTTTCCTCATGGGGGAATAAAGTTAGGATTTCGAAATTCTTGACTAGATAGATGGTTTCAGAAAAATTGGAATAAATTGGAATAAATTTTGAGACCAAAGTTTTGTTTGCACTTTTTGATTGAGCAATTGCCTGGTATATATTTCTTTTCTGAAATTTCATGCAGTCTAACATATTGGTTGCAGGTAATGGAAGCCAGAGCAAAGTGGATGCAGGAGCTACAATGTCAGACTATGTCAGAATACGAAGGATTTGGAAGAAACACGTCTTTTCTAAAAGACAATTCTAACATACCAAATGACGATTTTGTTCCGGTCTCATCCTGTAGTGTTTATTATGAGGACAAGCTGCTAAGGACACATCCTTATGAATCAACCATGTCCTCCACAGTCCATGAGACTGAGAAGCATCCAGTTGAGAGTAATGAGATGCCATTCATTGATAAGTCTGTTATTGAAGAAAATCCCATCATTAAGACAGAGGATAAGAATTTAACAGTTGGTCCATCCTCTAAGATACTAGACAATATCTACGAAGATGATGAGGATGACTGGCCAGAGGAAGATTCTGATTTAGACGGATATAGTGGAACGGCTATTCATGTGGTAAATGAAGAAGACATATCTTTCAGTGATCTCGAGGACGAAGATTTCCTTACACCCACAAAACTCAAGATTGTCTCAAAGGAATAAGAAACCTCAAGGAAAGAGAGGTTAATCATCGGTACGGTGCTCTGCTCATTGGATAAAAGATGGAACCTTAAGTCATCTGATGAACACCGGTGGTGAGGACTTGTATATCACTTGTCAATTGCCCTGCCAAAATAGTCATACACTAGGACTCTTCTATGCACCTGCAGATTGTTGTACTGAATAGTCCTGCACTGGGACTCTTCTAAGTCGTTGCTGATTACCCTACGGAATAGTCCCACACCGGGACTCAAGCCTCTGGTGATGCAATTTGTTCTGAATACCAATTTGTACATGATGGGTTGCCACCTTGTCATTGAAGTCTTTACAGAAAAGTATATGTTTTGATTGATTGTGATAGGATTGTAATTACAATATTTAGGGATTTTGAGAGAGGGTACAAGAGGTCATTTCATTAATGAATTGCCCCAATTTCGTGTCTTTAAAAGAAAATTTGCAAGATGAATGTATTACCATTGGATCAATAAAACCAATTTTGCCTTTCTTGTTGTATATCTTCTGCATATATCATCATTTTTAGGAATTTTGTGTTGTGCTATATTATGTAAATCCTCTGCTTCATCAAGCCACCCCCATTACAAAAGGTTTCAAACCTTGGAAGACAAATAGAAAGGGAAAGGAAACCCAAGAAAACTATACACCACATGTTAAAAGGAATAAACACCACCACCCCCAGCTTAATCTGATACAAACACAATTTCTTCAGCTCTACCGTCATCGCCAACATCATCAATAATAATAAAAGAGGGAAAAAATATACTCTTGAAAGAGCAATACCTAAAATAAGTCTGCTATTCAATAAACTGCTAAACTGGTATGACATCATTCTTTGATGCATCACCACATCTTAAAACAATACCCTCAAGTCTAGCGGGAAAGATATATTTGGCCCACTAACATCCTATCGTGATTGGCTCAGGGGGAGGAACAATCATCAACACAATGTCATTTCTTTAAATATTCAGCACTTGTCTCGCCTCCTTTGTATATATTTAAACAGTATAGCCGAGCGGCTATACATTTTAAATATTCTATTTTAAAATATTCTATTTTAAAATATTATACTCTTTAAAATATATATATTTAAAGAATATATTTCAACATTACACCATCAATAAAACACAGCACACTGCCACGCTCAGATTTTCACTACTTATCCGAATTCCAAAAGAATTGGCAGGATAAAAGTTAAGTATGCATCCAGCATCTCCAGTGCTCTGAAGATATTAGAGGCTCGTTTGGTACACCGTATTAGATTCTGGATAGGAGTAAATAGTCTATGTTAGGTGTTTGGTGTGAACTTGTATTATTCAATTACCTGACTATTTTATACGGGTTGGGCTTTTAATACTCTCCTTACCTGACTAATTAATACAACCCACACACCCCGGTTTAGATAATACACGCTTAATTATACGGCTAGGGAAAAAGAACACGTAGAAAAATCAGACGCTCTTTTCATCTTCTTCTCCGTAGGGTTCTTCTCTGCTATCTTCTCCACAAGTTATTTTCTTCACTCTTCTCCAGATATCCATCTCTCACTCTCTCTCTTTCTTTCATACTCTCTCCAATATGATTCTTCTTGCTTCTTCTCTCTTCTTTTTATATTTTATATTTTATTGAATTTTTGTGGAAATTACTTCGGATTGATGCTTTTGTTGTGGGTGACTATCGAAGTTCTCCTTGTTCAAAATTGATTGCTATTGAATTGAAGTATATATATATATACATATGCAGGCAGATCTTTTTTTTTTTTTTTTTTTTTGGGTGAGATGGGGGAAGAGCCCCAAAACAACTACGCAACAGTAATAAAGCGAGTTCTATGAACTCCCATCATATCCTCATCTAGGTTGACCCCTACCCAATTAGGAATATCAGCAAAGGAAACAAGTCCCAAATCAAAATTGAAACTCCCATTAGCCAAGCAGTCTACAACCATTTTCTTCTCTCTATAGACGTGCTTCATCACACAATTATCAATTGGCTTATTATCACAAAAGGTCCCTAAGGTTTACGAAACTATCAGATTGCATCCTTAATGTTTTTTTGTGTCACTCGTGGTCCTCAAGGTTAGTATGTATAATCACAAATGGTCCCTGCCGTTAGGTTCCGTCAAAAACTCTGTTAGTTTGCTGACGTGGCATATATACATATCACAAAACATCCCTAAGGTTTACACATCTATCACAAATGGTCCTTGCGAATTTTTTTAATTTTTTAATTTAAAATTCATAAAATTTTGGTTTTCTTTTTTATATTATTTAAAAATATATATTGTATTTTAAATACATATGACACTATATTTTTGAAGATGTGGGCTCCACATATATGCCACACCAACAAACTAATGAAGTTTTTTTTTAAATAATTTAAAATTCATAAAATTTAAAAATGAAAAAACCATTTATATAAGGATTTTAACCTTAAGGACCATTTATAATCCCTAAACCCTTGGTTTTTTTCATTTTTAAATTTTATGAATTTAAATTATTTTTTAAAAACTCCATTAGTTTGTTGATGTGGCATCTATGTGGAGCCCACATCTAAAATAATATAGTGTCATGTGTATTTAAAATACAATATATATTTTAAAATAATTTAAAAAATAAAACCAAAATTTTATGAATTTTAAATTTAAAAAAATTAAAAAAATTTGTAGGGACCATTTGTGATATGTAAACCTCAGGGATGTTTTGTGATATATATATATATATATATATATATATATATATATATATATATATGCCACATCAGCAAACTAACGGAGTTTTTGACGGAATCTAACGGCAGGGACCATTTGTGATCATACATACTAACCTTGAGGACCACTAATGACACAAAAAAACATTAAGGATGAAATCTGATAGTTTCGTAAACCTTAGGGACCTTTTGTGATAATAAGCCTTATCAATTTGATGCATAAGCTCCCAGCAACTGGATAACAAAGTAGCCAAATGATGTAAACTAAGGAGATTGGAATCTTGAAGGAGTAGAACTGTCGTAGTAAAAAAATTCGTGACATTTGAATTTCAATTTCCACTTAAATTATTAAAGAATTTTTTTTAAAAAATTGTTTGATATGATGTTATCCGGAATAACACCAAACACAGTATAACTTAGTCAGACTATTTATCCGAAACAGCACCAAACGGCTTATAATATTATGGATAAACAGTCAGTACTCTCCGGAACAGATTAATACTATTCGACAGAAATTAGTCAGTACAGTCCAACAAAAATTAGTCAGTACAGTCCGACAGAAATTAGTCAGTACACAACTTAAAAACAGAAACCTTTGCCATTACAATCTTTACCGTTAGATGGTAGTCAACCTGTACATCTTTACTTGACTTAAAAAAAAAAACCTGTACATCTTTAACCTAGAGTGGTTTCAGAAAAGAAAGGTATGAACTCGCCTCTTCCGTATATATTTAAAGGGTATAGCCGCTCGGCTATACTTTTTAAATATTCTAGCCGGGCGACGGCTATACTCTTAAAATAAATAAATATATATATATGGCTAAATTGTAGCAATGGTTTCTGGACTAAAACCAAACTTTACTTTTCGTCCCTCATATTGCTAAATTGTTACAATGGTACTTTAATTATGCAGAAATCATCATTTCCGTCATCTCAGTCAACTTTTTTGTTAAAAATGATGATGTGGCATGGACAAGTCCTATTTGGCATGGGCAAAAATGTCTTTGTCCTGGTTGGTGAGCTGAGGAGAGTGGCCTTGGGAGTTGGGAAAAGAGAAGGTATCTTTTCTGTTGTTACAGTTGAAGAAAAGAGAAGATTCCATGCCTTTCTCTCTTTAAATCCAATTCAATAATTTTCTTTTAAAATCCAACTTGTACACCACCTCTAGTAACACCTTCCAAGCACAAGAAGAAAATTTGAACAGTCCAAGTGGGGCTGCAAGGTCTTGTGCGCTTTGTACTGTTCAAATTGTGCTAGGCATCTTTGAAGGTCTCTTGTGCAGCCAAGTTTCAACAGTCACTGGCCCCAAGTCCTTGCGGACATATGTTGCATTCCTAAAAGGACACAAATTAATATGCCAACAACCAATTAAAAATACCCGCAAGTGCACGAATCTAATGAAGTAAAGATTATGTAAGTACGGGGTCGATCCCACGAAGAACTTGTCGGCTTCCTATAAGTTCTAGTTTGAGTACGTAAAGAACACTTATTTAACACACCACAAATGCACAAATGAAAAAGGGAAACTAGAAATGAGTAAAGAAATGTAAAAGAAAATGAAACAACACAAGAAAACTAAAGAAAAACACAAACAGCACTTTCTATAACCCTTTTATCACATGTGAACAGTGCGGTGAACAGTGACGACCATGTTGTGATGGAATTTGGAGGTAGATAGTGAAGCCATTCCTTTGCTGTATCCTTCAAACTAAATGAGAAAAGTCTCATTCTTATCTCATCACTACTCATGCCTTCAATCTTTATTGTGGAACACACTTCCTCAAAGTCTAGGATATGTGCATTAGGATTTTCTCCAGGATTTCCCAAGAACTTAGGCAATATGTGTATCATGCCCGATCTCAACTCAAAGTTTTCCAAAGTGCTTGCGGGATATACTATGCAAGATGGTTGTCCAGTTGTTGGCGGTGAAGAGTATTCTTGCATAGTAAGTTCCGCATTTGCAGCTGCTGCCGCCATTGGTGAAGGTGGAGGTGACTCGACTTTTGGTGAGCTTGGTGATGATGAAAATGGCGAGAGTGAAAAAGGCAATGGAGTAGACACAGCTAGTTGGATGTTCCTTTCTCTCAAAGCTTGAGCTTGGATATCTTCTACAGTGCTATCTAATGAAATATCCAAATTCAGAAGGGACATAAGCAAAATGTTCCTGCAATAAGAAGAAAACAAAAACTAACTCAAATAAAATGAAATGACAAACAAAGAAAAAAATGAAAATAAAATTAAGTACTCTAAATATACTCAAACAAAACATATAAGCAACCGTGCCAGTTCCCCGGCAACGGCGCCAAAAATTGTTGCATTCCTAACAGGACACAATTTAATGTGCAAACAACCAATTAAAAATACCCGCAAGTGCACGAATCTATCGAAGTATAGATTGTATAAGTACGGGGTCGATCCCACGAAGAACTTGTCGGTTGTCTATAAGTTCTAATTCGAGTACAAAAAGAACACTTAACTAACACACCACAATGCACAAATGAAAATTTTAAACTAAAAAGAAATATAAAAGAAACAAACAAAACAAAACAAAAAAAAGAATTGTGCTGTGAACAGTGACCAGCGACCGGTCGTTTGTTAAGAGCGACCGGTCGTTTTTTGTCTGGCGACCGGTCGTTTTTTGTCTGGCGACCGGTCGTGAGGTAAAAGCGACCGGTCGTTTTAGTACAGAGTCAAAACTTCAGAATTGTGTGCTGAGCGACCGGTCGTGAGACACTAGCGGCCGGTCGTTTTTGGGCAGAGTCGTTTTCTCTGTTTTTCCAGTTTCGACCTCTATCCAGTGTTTTGCCTATAACTTTCCAACCGTACGTCCAAAATTCACGTTCTTTATACGGTTGAATTCAGCACAGAAAATGGAAGAACACAACGCGGACCAAAAGTCCAAAACAATTACGGAAACAAATAGAATTTAGTAACAAATACACGTAACGTGTCAAACACGCAACTCACACACACATTGGGGGGGGGGGGGGGGGGGGTTTGATTTGTTTGAAGTAACCTATTTCTATTGCATGAAAGTAAATGGACTTTGAAATTAAATGAGAATGGCGGAGATGAATTATCAAGATGTGAAATCAAAATGTAACAAACACTAGGGTTTCGGAATCCACCCTAAACAATTCTACCCAAGTTCATGAATACTCAAGTAATGAACTCTAAACGTGTTGATGAAGATGTTCGCAATCAAGACCATGGGTCGTGGCTCAAGACGCATTGATTCTCTCTAATATACGTAAAGTGCATGGTTCGTGCTACAATACTTGTGCCCTCCTCATAACCGAACCTAGGTATGGTTCGTACTTCGATTCAATTACAAGGAGAACCCATTAAGTTCAAAGAGAATATGAACATCACAAGAATCCTAATAGCATGGTGTTTACATTAGGTATTCAAGAAACCAATTCACATGGATGATTCTTACTTCATCCATTTATTGCTTAGGATAACATGAGGATACACATAATCCCAACAATCTCAAGAAGCATGCTTTCAAAGGTGATCAATCAAAGAAGAACATACATCAAGGATAGATTAATTTGGTGAATTGGAATTCATCAACAATATCTAGAAATTCATACACTCAAGCATCAAAACAAAAAGGTAATCATGTTTAGGGCTTCAACCTAAGCCCTAGCTATGGAGTTTAGTTCCTCATAATCATTTCAAACACAAATTCAAAATGAAATTAGAAAGAGTTTACAGATTTTCAGAAAATGATGAAAGCTTCAAGATCATCAATGGTGGAAGTCTTCTTCTCCACTTTTCTTGACTGCACCTTGGCTTTCTCCTAGCTCCAAGCTCCAAAATCTGCTCTCAATTGTGTAGAATGGTGGAATACCCTCTCTCCCGTTGCATTAACTCCCCCAAATCTGATTGCAATCCCTTTTGACTTCTCTCTCTCCTCCTTTCCAGCTTTTCTTTTAGTATAAAACTTATTCTTTCTCTAAAGCTATTGCCCATTGTCCCCTTGCAAATGATGAAACCTTGCTTTAAGGTATAATCCAAGGCTCCAATTGACTCAGGAAATGCCACTCAAATGCAATCCATTGTTACCAAAAGGTGTGGTAACAAGTAGAAATAAAATGCTATTAAGTGGGGGTGAAAACTGGGCCAAAACAAACATCCAGAGCCAGCGTCAATTGTCCGATCAGCTGGATAGGCTACACTTGCCCAATGGAGCTCAAATTTGGATATGTTGTAGTTAACATCCATTGGAACAAGTCTTATGAAGATCATCACCTCATCCAAGGACCGGAACATGCTGATCCAAAGCCACGAAGTTGACCTACGAAAATGAACAAAAACAGAATTTATATCAAATAATGCACTTTTAGCTCATTTTCATACAAACCAAGGTAAAACCTGTTTGTACCATATCTGACCCTCCACTCGTACAACGACACGTGGATCTCATAAACTCGCCCAAGCACCCAAGGCCTCGGACAATCGGCATAGGCTACTGATGATATTGTCTCAAAGCAGCAAAAGATCATTACAGGGCCCAACACAGCCTACAATCGGTATCCCCTACCGATTCTGCAGAATCAACCTCGAAGCACCCGCCTGAAATATCTAAGGACTCGTGTCAACCTCACAGGGCCCTCCCACGAGTCCCACATCGGAAATGAACACCACAAGCATACTAAATGCCCTCTATAAGTATGCCCCTCCCACTACAATACAGGGGTAAGACTTTTCAGCTTGACTTTTATACTACTATATAGTCAACAGCAAGAGCTCTTAAAAACAATCTTACTCGAGCATCGGAGGGTCTTAGGCTGGTTCCACACCGGTTCCATAGACTTTACGAGCTTTGCTTATCTTCTATTCAGGATCAGCATCCAAGGACAGGAAGAATCGGCATCCAACACCCAATCGATCTCTTGATCGTCCATCCCACTTGTAAGTTGCACTCATCTCTATCTATTCAAGATTTAGCGTCAACAGATTGGCGCCGTCTGTGGGAATCGCTTATCGATCAACCCATATCTCAAAACAAAGAACTCTGAGACCAAAAAATGAATCCATCTTCGGCCCTCCCTACCGATGGCCCCATCCTCGGCCTCGTTGGCGAGCCGAATCCAACTCCCTTGCTTCAGACACCTGCTCGACCGACCACCCTGGAGGCTCGGATGGAGACCCTACAGCAGGATATGGCAAGAATGCAGGAGCACAACAATGTTCTCGCCTCCAAACTGGATGACACCCAGAGGCAACTGCATCAACAACAAACACTCTCCGCCCAGTTGCAGAACGATCGGGAACCAGCCACACAGCTTCGGCAGGAGAAATCGTTTAAAAGCGTACGAAAGCCCACTTTCCAGGATAGAGGGAAGCAGCAGGCCTCGAACGGACCAACTGTCTCCCGAAGACTGTTCGTGCCCACTCCGAAGGAACGCCATCCCGAATATCGCGTTTATTCTGATTGCCGCGAGAGGATCAACGATCGGCGCAGGGAACGGCAGTCATCGCCCATCCAGGTCCGGGCGAAGCTAGACGATCCACGCCTGGAGGTACTTGGACCAAAATCCCCCTTACGCCAGAGGTACGGCGCGATCGGCCTGGAAGAGACGGACGAATCAGATTATGTTCCAACATCCCCAGGAACCACAATCTCATCGGCAGGGCCCTCTGCATGACGCCACAGCCACCGATCAAGCCAAGACAACGATCGGCGAAAAGGAAATTACGAGAGAAGCCCCAGCCGAACGGCAGACCAAGGAAGGCGAGGTCACAATACTGACCAACGCACAAGGAACCGAGCGATCGAACCCTTTGGTGACGATCTTCCATCTACCGATCCGACTATTCGTCTCCTCCTACAGAAGATGACTCGCATCGAGAAGGAACAAGACCAGGCTCGGACACCAACATGGGGAACGGTACAGCCAGGGCCGTTCACCAATCGAATCCGGACATTCAGACACGAGAAGGAGGTCCAAGCACTCCGCATATCGTTTTATTCGGGGGTCGAAGATCCCGTTACCCACATTCATACCTTCCAATCAGCTCTGGGTTGCAAAGGACTGACGGACGAAGGCCAATGTTTGCTATTCCCCTCCACCCTGACCGGAGCCGCTCTGAATTGGTTCTATCGGATGGAGCCAGACACGGTCGACAATTTCAATCAGTTGAAGCAAACCTTCCTCAACCATTTTATGATTCAGACCGATCGCCTATATTCCGCCGATGATCTATATACCGTTCGGCAGCAAGACGATGAGCCGTTGAGGGAATATGCGGCTAGGTTCAGCCATGAGTACTCCAGATGTCCGGAAACTGACGACAGGGCGGCCTTCGGTGCCTTCAAAAGCGGCCTTCGGTCGTCTCAGTTTCGTTATTTGGTCCACAGCAGCAACTGGACCACCTACTCCGAATTAATGAAACGGCGTTGACTGATCAGCCTCCAACGCAGAACTACGACCGATTCCCGGTCGACCGATCGGCAAACCAGGCCCCCTACCGAACGGCACCCCCTGTCCCTGCTTTTTCCACTCAGCGAAACAAGCGGAAGGACAACTTCCGGGAACGGCAGGACAACAACAAGAAGGGCAACCACAAGGGGAATCGGCCAGACGAAATCTTCACTTTGCTCAACACCACTTATGAGCAAGTTCTCCTGACCGAAGGGGATATGATACCGAAGCCGAACAATCGGAAACTCCCTCGCCAGAGCGAAAAAGACACCGGTGTCTTCTGCCGGTACCACCAATACAACGGCCATGATACGGAATCATGCATCGCGCTGCGCAAAATCGTTGAACGCCTCATCAATGACGGAAAGCTGGATCAGTATTTAAACACCAAGCCAGCAACGGATAACTCATTGAATCGGCAGATCAATATGATCAGTGGAGGGGCGCCTATTGCCGAAGCCAGCAACCGATCCGTTAAAAACTACGTTCGTGCCGTACGGCATCCACAAATCCTCAGCGTGGCGGGAGGACGCAATGACAAAATTCAACGCAACGGTTGGGAACCTATCACCTTTTCTGAAGAAGAAGAGCGAGGCATCATCTTCCCCCACTCTGATCCTATGATCATACGGGCTGATATATCGGATTTCGACGTAGGCCGAATCCTCATCGACACCGGCAGTTCGGTCAACGTGCTATTCGCCGACGCTTTCAACGCCCTCGGTGTGGACCCTCGGCATCTGAACAAGGATATCACCCCTCTCCTGAGCTTCTCTGGCGATGTGGTTGAACCAATCGGCAGTGTCCAGCTCCCGTTCGCTGTCGGTACCATCCCCAGACGAACGGTCCTCTACACCCATTTTCTAGTGGTCGACTGCCCAACGGCATACAACGCTATCATCGGCAGGACGGCGCTCACAAAAATGAAGGCCATGCTGTCACCACACATGCTCCTCCTCAAGTTCCCCACACACGCTGGCGTCGGCCAAGTGCGAGGGGACCAATTGAGTGCACGGACGTGTTACGTTTCGGCAACCAAGGAATCGGCAAGGGCTGCGCTTCGCGAAACATACTCGGTCGCCACCAGCTTGGGCGTACCGAACGGCAGGGGGACGGACAAACCAGATGACCCCCGAGATGAGACTGTAACCCCGCAAGCGCAACCCGCCGAAGATTTAGAACCAGTCACCCTCTCCGAAGCACAACCGGACAGACAAGTTCGAATCGGTACAACCTTGAGTCCGGCACTCAGGGCCGATTTTATCACCTTCCTGCAAACCAATGCAGAAGTCTTCGCCTGGTCATACGACGATATGCCCGGCATCGCCCCGAGTGTCATCAGCCACAAGCTCAGCATCTGCCCCACTTTCAAACCCATCAGGCAGAAACGGCGGGCCTACGATGCCGAACGGTATGAGGCAATGAGGCTCGAAGTAGACAAACTGAAGACCATCGGCTTCATCCAGGAAGTAACCTACCCAATTTGGCTGGCAAATTCGGTTTTAGTCAAAAAATCAAACGGCGCCTGGAGAATGTGTCAAGACTATACCGATTTAAACAAGGCTTGCCCAAAGGACAACTTTCCTCTGCCACGGATCGATCAGATGGTGGATGCCACGGCAGGCCATGAACTTCTCAGCTTCATGGATGCATACTCAGGCTACAACCAAATATTCATGAGCCCTACCGATCGCGAACACACGGCATTCATCACCGACAAGGGACTTTACTGCTACAACGTCATGCCGTTCGGCCTGAAGAACGCTGGGGCGACATACCAGCGCTTGGTCAACAAAATTTTTTCCGACCTCATTGGCACCTCGATGGAAGTCTATGTGGACGATATGCTGGTCAAGAGCAGAACGGCCGATTCTCATCTCCACAACCTTTCGCTCATGTTCGGCGTCTTAAAAAAGTACAACATGCGCCTCAACCCGAGCAAGTGTGCCTTCGGCGTTTCCTCGGGCAAATTTCTCGGCTTCATGATCAGCCAACGAGGAATCGAGGCCAACCCTGAAAAAATCAAGGCATTACTCGACATGCAGGTCCCGAAGACACAAAAGGACATTCAGAGTCTGACTGGGCGTGTCGCCGCTCTAGCCCGGTTCATCTCCAAGGCTACCGATCGGTGCGCTCCATTCTTCAAAGCCCTCAAAGGAAGCAAACGGCAGATTGTCTGGACTGCCGAATGCGATCGCGCCTTCCAAGATCTTAAGGCCTACATGACCAGAGCACCCCTATTATCCACTCCTCTCCCCGGCGAAGAACTCATCCTCTACCTCTCGGTTTCGGCAACGGCACTTAGCTCTGTGCTCATTCGCAAGCCGAACGGCATCGAACTCCCCATTTTCTACATTAGCCATGCTTTGCAAGACGCTGAGATTCGGTACCCCGAGCTCGAAAAACTCGCCTACGCTCTCGTCCTTTCAGCACGCAAGCTTCGGCCATACTTTCAGGCTCACAGTGTTACCGTCCTCACCAATCAGCCTCTGCGCCAGATACTCCAGAGACCGGAGACATCCGGTCGGCTAGTCAAATGGGCCATCGAGCTCGGCGAATTCGACATCCGCTACCACCCTCGTCCTGCCGAGAAGGGACAGGCTGTAGCCGATTTCATCTCTGAGTTAACCGCGTCCGAGGGGCCAGTTTCGAAGGACGCCGCATCCGATTCATCTTCGACGGTACCAGTCGCCCACCCGACCGAAGGAATCTTTAATCCGTCAATTCCACTTTGGACTCTCTACGTTGACGGTTCGTCCAACCGACAGGGCAGCGGAGCCGGCTTGGTACTCAAGGCCCCTGACCAGACAACCATCGAATATGCCATCCGATTCCAATTCCGGACTTCCAACAACGAAGCCGAATATGAAGCTCTGTTGGCCGGCCTTCGGCTCGCTAAAGAAATGGGCGCTCAGCAACTCAGGATCTGTAGCGACTCACAACTTGTCGTGAACCAGATACTGACTGAATTTGAAGCCAAGGACACTTCGATGGTTGCCTACTTGACACACGCTCGCCGATTGCTGCACCACTTCACTGCGTACCAAGTTCAACAGATCCCCAGATCCGAGAACAGCCACGCCGATGCTCTATCACGCCTTGCATCAGCGATCGACGACAACATAGGGCGCCGTGTGCCGATCGAGGTCCTCACTCGGCGCAGTACCACCGACCTCGAAGTATATGCCGTTCGGCAGGATCCAAGTTGGATGGATCCTATCCACGCCTACCTCGCCAACGGCACGTTGCCTGGCCCCAAACCTGAAGCAACGACTATCCGCCGCCGATCGGCACGATACCTCCTTCTGAATCAGATTCTCTATCGGCGTGGTCACTCCTTACCATTGCTTCGGTGCATGACCCCGCAGCAGGGAAACTACGTCCTACGAGAGATTCACGAGGGGGCCTGTGGGGACCATTCTGGGGCTAGATCATTGGCTTTCAAGACCATTCGGCAAGGGTACTACTGGCCGACTCTCCATGCCGATGCCACCACCCTGGTCCAGAAGTGCGATCAATGCCAGCGTTTCGGCTCCGTTCCAAAGCTGCCTGCCGAACCACTCTCTCCGATTGTTAGCCCATGGCCCTTTGCCCAATGGGGTTTAGACCTCATCGGCCCTATGCCCCAGGGCAAGGGACAGGTCAAATTCGCCATCGTCGCCGTCGACTACTTTACCAAGTGGACCGAAGCCGAAGCTTTGGCAACAATCACTGCAGCCAGGGTTGAACATTTCGTATGGAAGAATATCATTTGTCGATTCGGCCTCCCGAACGCAATAATCACCGACAACGGAAAACAATTCGACTCCTCTCAGTTCCGGCACCTATGCCACCGATTTGGCATCAACCTGTTCTTCGCCTCCCCAGCACATCCGCAGTCGAACGGCCAAGTCGAAGCAATCAACAAGATCATCAAGAAGACGCTGAAGAAAAAGCTTGGGACAGCTAAAGGAGCTTGGCCCGATCTCCTTCCGGAAGCGCTATGGGCCATTAATACCTCCTATCGACGGTCGACTGGCGAGACGCCATTTTCCCTTGCCTTCGGTTCCGAAGCCGTTGTTCCAGTCGAGATCAACGCACCATCGTGCCGAACGGCATCTTACGAGCCAGAGCAAAACGAAGCCCAGCTCACTCTCAACCTGGACCTCATTGAGGAACACCGTTCCCAGGCTCAGCTTCGGAATGCCGCCTACAAACAACGGACTTCCCGCTACTACGACTCGCGCGTCAGACGCCGATCGTTTAAAGTAGGGGACTGGGTACTACGCAAAATCTCCCTCGCCACCAAGGACTCCAACGACGGCACCCTTGGTCCATCTTGGGAAGGTCCTTACGAAGTTGTCACCATCTGCCGCCCAGGCACTTACCGTTTGCGTGGTACCGATGGCCAAACCCTCGGCCACCCTTGGAATATAGAACATCTCAAATATTACTACAAGTGAACGCCCCTTCGGTCATCACCTCTGTATCATACCTTCGGTCGTCACCTTCGGTCATCAACTTTTGTAATCGGTTTAATTTGGAACTCCCTATTCTATACATACGGCACTACCATTCAGCAATATTATGTCAAACATACTCTACATACGACATGCGCACATACAGAATTAAGGGACATGGCACATTAACCCGAAACAAACTGAACATTGATAAATAAGGGGCCACAGAAGGGCCATCTGTCTTTACAATACGCCGTTCGGCACGCTCAAAAATGTTAAAAACAAAAAGTCTACGAGGTGGGTGGATCGGCTTCGGTCGCTACAACATCGACATCAGCTGACGCAGGCACAGGATCAGTCGATGGCTCGGCAGTAGACGTAACGGCAGCCCTCGGCCCGGGATGACCTTCCTCCCCACTGCTTGAATCGGTGTCGTCGGTTTCCTCGGCCTCGGCATCCTCGCCCTTGTAGGCCTCCACCATCTCTTCGGTCACCCCTTCCGGCAGCGGTGGTGGATCCCGGAGGAAGTTCAGGTTCAGCTTCTTGTCAGCATTATACCGTTTGACTCGATAGAGAAAGTCGTCACATTGCTCCATGACCTCTCTATCCACCAAACGTGTAAACTCCTCCGACGATCGGTAGTCCGCAACGGCCTTCGCCTTCTCCTCTACCAGCTCCCTGGCATGCGACCGCTCGGCCGCATCCATCGCCACCTCTACCGCTGCCTTCGCCTCATGGGCAGCCATCACGTCCAGCTCGGCCGCCGCCAGCTTCGACGCCAGCTCAGCAATTTTCGCCGCATTCTCCTCGGCACGCTGGTCCGCCTCCTGCAGCATCTTTCCGGCATCAGCGATCTTCGAACGGCCCTCTTCAAATCTCTTTTGGTACCGTTCGGCAGCATTCATAGCTCGCTTCGCGCAGAGCCACATGTCCATATTAGCCTGCCACACCAACGGACACATTAATACATGCCGAATCAAAGTATCCTTGAGCTACAAATCCTACACTTACCGCTGCTTGGAGACGGAAGGCCCGACCGGTTTGTTCACGCAACGTCTTCGTTGACAGTTGCTCCAGCTCAGCCAGCTCCATCTGAGCACCGTCAATCATACAGTTGATGAACGGCACAGCCTTCCGAGGACACGCGATGTTAACCGGTCCCTCCTCTCCCTCCACCTCATCATCAGGGATCAACACCGATGTCCCCTCGTTCGGGCCCCTTGGCCGTTTCGGCAACGGCGTCACATCGATGGGACCCTCGATCTGCCGTTTGCCCGTCATTTGGAGGTGGGCCTCCCGAACGACCTCTGCCTCCGCCGCCCTCTTCTCCCTCCGGCGGTCAGCCACCGTCTGCTCATCAGCCGACGTCCCTCCCGCTGGCCCTGCCGTCTTTCTCTTCTTCGGCCCGGGGGACTGAACCTTCTTCGTCTTTGGCGCCCCTTGCCCCTCCAGACGCCTCCTCGTCGCCTCGCTCATAGGCCTCCCTCCTGCCACTGCAAAACAGGAAAAGCACGAAGTCAGAAAGGAAACGGCAGCATAGAAAAAAAAAAACACCGACCCTGCCGAACGGCATCTCTTACTTTGCCTTTTTTCTTCTTCCTCTTCCTCCTTCACCCTCCGATCGTGTTCGGCCCTACCGATCAGGCCTGCCTTGAACAGATTCCGGAAGTAGAGCAGCTCCTTACAAAACCGATCTTCTTCGGCAATCTTCGCTCTCACCCTCTCGATTGCTTCAATCTCTCTGATCGGTGCGGCCGGCCGTTTCAAGGACACTGAAACCAAAATACCAACGGTCAGTACCCAAAAAGAAAAGAAAAAAAAAAAAAAAAAAAACACTATTAACCCTGCCGAACGGCAGGTTCTACCCTACCGACTGTCTGGAAGGACGTAGGAATCCTCCTCTCAACGATAACTCCGGGTGCCGATTCCCAATCACCGGAGACAATCACTCGACGCTTGCGCCACGTCTTTTGAGAGCTCGGCACCCCCACCACAAAGTGCCCACGCTGCCCTGCCGAGAGACAGTTGGACTGAACCCACCCTCCATGATCGGCACTCTTCGCCCTCGTCACACTGTACAGCTGGGCGAACTGTTCGTAGCTTGGCTCCCCCTCACCGGCCAAGCTGAACGCCGTGATCGTCCCGAGCAGCGTAATCCAAAAATTTGGGTTATACTGCCCTGGCGCATAACCGATCGCCGCCAGGATCTTCTGCACCGAATGCTTTAACGGCAGCCGAAGGCCATGCTTAAACACATCTGTGAAGAAGACCACCCCCTTGTCATTGTCACTTAGCGACTCTAAGGGCTCCGGAATTCGCATCCCTACCGATTCCGGAATGTTGTACTCCGACCGAATCTTCGCCAACTCGGATTCGGTCAGTGTGTTCGGCTCTAAGTCATCTACTCCGAACACAGGTTCCGTGGGCTTCGCCATCGGGATCCGTTGCCTACCCCTGACGACCCTCAGTACCCCTTCCCCGGGAACGGCAACAGAGACACCACCCCCATCGGCCTCACGACCCGAGGTCGAAGGCTCATCACCCCCAGGCACCCTCGTTGAAGTACCCCCAGCCTCGGCACGCCCTCCTGCCCCCTCCACTATCTCACAGCTCGAAGAGCTCGCAGATTCAGAACTCCCACTCTCTCCGGCAGAACTCCCCGAGGACGACTCATCCTCGTATGCCCTCGGACTACGCCTACGCTCGGATTCGGTATCTGACATCTACAAACAACACACGAACGTACACTAAGGGCTGTGCTAGAATCCAAATCCTATTCTACCTCCTAAAAACACTACGTTCATACGTGTTCATGCGTGTTCATGCTTGTTCATACATTGTTCAAACATAAATTCTTGCAATTCAACACTTTGATCCATGGGAATACGAAAACACGGCAACATACCTTGTTTGCACGGTGGCTCAAGTTCGTCGGAAATCGCCTCCGCCTTGTTCAAACTTGCCGAAAATCGCCTGCTCAGCCTCAGCACGGTTGCCGGAAATCGCCTCTCACAAGCTCTCTTTGCTCTCAAAATTTCCAAGTATTTGTACTCTCGTCTTCTCCTCACATTTATAAGGCCGATTTAGCATCGGGAAGCGAAGCGACGCATCGGGATACGAAACGACGCGGCTCTTCACAGCCATGCCGACACGTGTCACGCATGCATGGGAGAGACCAAACGTCAGTTGCAACGCTTCCAATCCTCGGAGACGCTTCAACTTCCCGAACGTGGCAGATCTAGCCACCTTCGAGCACAACTCCACTAACCAACGGCAGGCGCACATTGATGAGTTCTCACTCACCTCTCGTGCCGAACGGCAGGCGCACATTGATGAGTTCTCACTCACCTCTCGTGCCGAACGGCAGCCGCATATTCATGAGTTTTCACTCGCCCCTTTGCAACAACCGGCACATCATGCCGTCTCCTATCCAAGCTCACTCCCTTGGGCACTTGGGGGACTACATACCACCATCGGCAATTATGGGACCATTGTGTCCGGGTCAGAATGCCGAGGACAGATTCAAGTCCCCAACCGAGAAGCTTCTCAATCGGCAACTTGGGGGACTACTGTTTGTACCATATCTGACCCTCCACTCGTACAACGACACGTGGATCTCATAAACTCGCCCAAGCACCCAAGGCCTCGGACAATCGGCATAGGCTACTGATGATATTGTCTCAAAGCAGCAAAAGATCATTACAGGGCCCAACACAGCCTACAATCGGTATCCCCTACCGATTCTGCAGAATCAACCTCGAAGCACCCGCCTGAAATATCTAAGGACTCGTGTCAACCTCACAGGGCCCTCCCACGAGTCCCACATCGGAAATGAACACCACAAGCATACTAAATGCCCTCTATAAGTATGCCCCTCCCACTACAATACAGGGGTAAGACTTTTCAGCTTGACTTTTATACTACTATATAGTCAACAGCAAGAGCTCTTAAAAACAATCTTACTCGAGCATCGGAGGGTCTTAGGCTGGTTCCACACCGGTTCCATAGACTTTACGAGCTTCGCTTATCTTCTATTCAGGATCAGCATCCAAGGACAGGAAGAATCGGCATCCAACACCCAATCGATCTCTTGATCGTCCATCCCACTTGTAAGTTGCACTCATCTCTATCTATTCAAGATTTAGCGTCAACAAAACCTATTAAAACACAAAAAAGAAGTAAAAAGCTATAAAATGTCAAGAACTAACTCAAAATAGTGGGTGAATAACATGAAAAATCATGTGTAAAAATGAACCGAACAAACTTCCCAAACTTATCTTTTGCTAGTCCTCGAGCAAAACAGAAATTAAAACAAGACTCGAAACAAAACTTTCCGAACACTTTCTAAGGAGAGAGCAACTCATGCAAACGACTCAAAAGTTTTCACAAGAAAAACTCAGTTTACACATTATTCACAAGGCGGCAAAATTCATAACACAACATGCTCAAGTGTAGTAGTGTGATGGCCAAATGGAACTCATTCTCCAATTTCAGTTTTCACACAACTTCAAAAATCATACCAAGCACAAATGTAACTTCAAATCTCACCAAAGTTGTCCTCTCACAAATGAATCACTCGGAAGAGGGTTACAATGCATCACTCAATAATAAATATGAGAATAGAGTTAAACCATACGGGACTTAACTCAAAATTAGCAAGATGAAAAAAACATGCATGAATATGATCTCAAGAAGGATGCTAAACACTTAAAAGCTGAAAAATGTGTGCAAATCAACCACATGACATTTAGGATCAATTTAGGTCTTTATTATAGGTTGTAATGGGGCTAAGGGTGTAAGGTGAGTAAGAAATGAAGGATATGGATACAACAAAGTCCAAGGAACTCACAATGTAAGAGCATATAATCGTTGACTAAAAGACTTTGAAACATCACGCTTGAGATTTTCACTCAGTTTTTGGTGATCAAATAGACCACAAAGCCTTATACCTCCACTAATTATGATCACACTCCTTCCTTCCATTCGAACAACCAAGAAACATGGAATTGAATTTGAAACCATTGCCACTTAACCACGACTTTTCTCTTTTCTTTCACCCTTTGAGTGAGGTACTCATTTCTATTTTTATTTTTTCTCTTTTTTTTTTTTCGAAATGTAATAACAAACTTCCCAAACTTAGCATGAAAAACACATCTAAATTAAAGCTCACGAGTTCCTTAGAAAGGTAAATTCTTGTTTTTCAGGCTAGGGCTAGAAGTAATAATTGGTTACTTGAAAGAAAAGGCATACATGTAGGCTCAAAGTGGTTACAATGGAAAATCATGCTTAAGCATGCATAAGGTTAGCTTGAAAGGCACAAACGGTCCAAAGAGGGCCTTAATATCATTTCTCAAATGTCATGTAATCAAATTGCACAAGAATGAGTGACTTTTAAGTGCTCAACCAAATCAATGAATAATGAGATCAAACAACAACTCAGATGACAAGAAAAGTAAGAATATGTGTATAACACTCATGAATTGAAGCACAAGGCTCAAAGCTCACATTATATGGTTATACAAGTCTAATTCATGCTTGATACAATTCTTTGGATCATGCAAGTCCCTCAACTAGAGAATTATGAAACAAATGGCAAGTGCGTAGAGGGTTTCAAACATATCATGCTAGAACGATGCCATTTAGTGAATAACAAATTTTTTTTTTTTTTTAAAGCATTTTCAATCAAGTCATTTAAACATTCATCACAATCTCATCATATATGTCCGGAAAGTGACTTAAGAACAAAAAAAAAAAAAAAAAGACTCAAAACAGAAAAGAAAACAAAATAAAAGAAAGTAAGAATTTAAGTGAAACGAAAAAGACTTGCTATCCCTTCCCAAACTTAGAAACAAACATTGTCCTCAATGTTAAAGAATTCAGGCATTAACAACGTTATAACAAGAAATAAAGGGAAAGAGCAAGTAAATACAAAAACAAATAAGAAAAACAACTACAACACGGTTGCAAAACAAAACAAAACAAAACAACACCAAACAAAACCAAACAGTAAGCCCTAACAACAATCGTACACATGCAGAAATCCAGCCCAATGAAATGCACAAACCAAATGAAAGCCCAACCCAAACGAAAGCCCAAAAGCGAAGAAAGTAAATAAAACAGAGAAACCAAGTCAGAAGCACAAAGAGCGAGGACTCAGTAAAATAGAAAAAAGTGGGCCCTGAAGTCTCGGCACCTGTGAGTCACGGGAAACAAAGTGAGAGACGTGTCGACAAGCAGCGGTCTCTCTCTCGGTCCCAAGCCAGAATTATTGGCTTCATAGGAAGGTGTGACGACTTTTGTTTCTCAAAAGTGCTGAAAGGCAGAACTGTAATTAAAGGGGTTGGGGACCAGGTGAGGTGACCTAAGGGGATAGGCCGTAAGGGCCGCGCAAAACGCAGAAGCGCCGTGTCTAGGGTTACGTAGAAACTAACTCTATAAAAGAAGAAGAGAAAGAGTTGGGGAAAAACACACAAACGCAGAAACACACAACAGAGAAAAGAAAGAACAAAAGAAAAGAAAGTTCAAATGGCTTCTTCCTACCCATTCTCGCTGGATCTCAACCTAGCTCCACCGACTCAGACTCGGGGCCAAGCAGTGGCACCAGTGTGGATGCCCTACTTTGCCTCTGCACGGGGGCACGTGACAGTGAATGACTCGATACTGCTGGACAACGATGTTGCCCTTGGAGTTGCTAGAAATCTAGTAACTCCCAAGGATATACGGGTGCTGGGATCAAGGGATGACAACCGGGTCGTGAGCGATGCTCTGGCACTAAGCGTGCAAAGCACCGCAACAGTCGCAAGTGTGGGTCATCGCCTACTTGCGAAGTCCCATGAAGTGGAGGTGCTAAGAGGTCAGTTGGCGGCGGAGCGAAGTATGGTGGAAGAGTGCCAGAGTATTATTAAAAGCTTAAAAAGGGAAAGGGCAAGGATAGTGGAGGTGAATCGACACCAGCTGGAGGCGTTGCGGGAAGAGAACAAAAATCTCTCAAAGATGGTAAGTGTTTACGCCCATGACATGAGAAAGCAGCTGGAGGACCTGGACCAACCGGGTAAACGCAAGAAAACAGATCGCGAGAGTAGGTACGCTCAAGCTAAGAGTGCGATCTTTGGGAGCTCGAGTGATGAGCCCCAAGAGGCTGTGCGTGAAGCCCCGGAAGAGGATAGCCATAGGGCTAAACTCAAAGGTCCAATGGCCGAGACACCGAGCACTGTGAAAGAATAATTTCTAATGTATTAGTGGTGTGCCTGGTTGTCTTTGCCCTTTCCGTGTATTTGTTTGTTGTTGTTTTTTTTTTTTTTTTTTTTTTTTTTTTGGTCAGAAATAAAAGAAATGAAGTTGCAAAAGAAAAAGAAGCACACTTCCCAAACAAAACAAAGACGACAGCCGAAAGGGAAAACACACTTCCCTAACTAAAATAAGACAAAGGTGATAGCCGAAAGGGAAAGGCAAAAACACAAAACACTAGAAAAACACGGAAAAAAGAAAAGTAAAGTGAAAGTTAATGTGCTCCCCCTTGAAGCGATTAGGTCGAGCATGCCCGGGAAATCCGAAATGGCGTTGGCTCTTCCTCTCATCTGCATATGTCTATTTAAGCCACGCCTCTGCAAGCGGAAGAGTACCCTGCAATTCTTTCTGCAAACTCAAGGAAAACCATCAAAAACATCCAAAAACAAAACAATGGCATCCACATGTACTCACCTTGATGATCTCAACCTTGAGCTGTCACTAGCACCACCAAATTCCCAGATAAGGGCTCCTCCAAACCCTATCTTCCCAAACTCCTCATACCACCATGGCTCGGCCTCAAACTTCTCTGAGGTGGTGCCGCGAAGGGCAGTAATGCCGGAGGGCATGACTGTCAACAGACTGACAGTTGCAGATCACCTGCATGTGGCGCAGAGGTCTGACCAGATGGCAGTGGACGAGTCCCACAATCTAACCGTGCTCAACGCGGTCTCGGCCACAAATTTGGGCATGCGCCTACTGGCGAGAACACGAGAGTGCGGGGCACTGAGTGAGGAGGTGGCGGCCCTGAAAGCTCTGGTGGCGGACTTGCAGAAGCGGCTCTACAGCGCCAACCAGCATGTAGAGATGCTGCAGAAAAGGAACGAAGATCATGTAGAGCTTCTGCAGATTCTACAAGCAAGAACAGACAGAGGCAATTAGCAGAAGCCTCAGCTAGCTCAAAATGCAAAAGAAACAAGTGATTCAAAAATTTATTGTTTTTTTTTTTTTTTTTTTTTTTTTAATTTGTGTGTAGAATCACATGTTTTGGAATGAAATAAGCATTTGAGCCAAAATTCTGAGTGCATAAACATAAACAACCTACTTCCCAAACTTATATGAAACAATGTTTATAAATGATGGAGATTTAATACTAAACAATGCCATATAGAAAAATTGGGATGGATAATCACAAAATAAAAGAAATAGTAAACAATTAAAAGTTGAACTAACAGTAAAAGTTGAAACAAACAAACTAATAACCGTCTCAAAATAAAACCCAAAAACAAAATAAATTAAAAGTTCAAAAGGGTACAAAGCTCAAAGTACTACTGATCATCATCAGTCTCATCATCATCATCACCATCAACATCATCACCATCAACATGTGCAGAGGTCCCGGGATGACCTGGCATCTGGAGGTGCGTCCAAATGGCGTCAATGGAAGTGCTCATATGCTGCATCTGCTGATACTGGAGCATCTGCAAGTCCCAAATGGCTTGGAGAGAGGGCTCCCAAGCAGAAGTGTCGACAGTGGGAGCAGGCGGGAATGGCTGGAATGAGGCCGGCCCGTGTGGTGGTGGTGGTGGCATATGAGGCGGCACTGGAGCAGGTGCGGGTGCAGGTGCATGTGCATGGCGCCTCTAAGAGATACTCTTGGACACAGAAGTGTCCGAAATGGGACCCATGGGCTCAACATATATATCAGTGGGGCGAGCCCGAACACCTGAGCGGTCACAAATCATGCTAACAAGGCAAGGATAATAAATTATGCTTTTCTTACGTGCACAAGCCTTCAGGCGTTCAAAAATGATGTCAACAACTGGTAAGATAAAAGTTCCCTCATGCAAAATTTGCAGGAGCTTGACCCCTACTGATGGAATTTCCGACCGTTGGCCGGATGGATAAATGTTGTGGCGCACAAAGCTCCACAGGATGGCAAAGTAGGGTGTCAACTTACCCTGAATGAGGACAGTCTTTTTAGTTTGAGATGCAAAGGCAGCAGGGTCAGCATAAAAAAGTGTTTCAGCTGCCCTTTGCATGTCAAAATCCTCACCCAAAAATTGTCTCCAATTAACAGTATTCTCTCTGTCACTTATTTGAAGAACCTCAGAGATAATGGAGGTGGATAGTACAATATTTTTGCCCCGAACCTTAAGGGGCACCTCTGCATTACGTCTAAGTTCTTCCCTGGGGAAAGCGGCATAAAACTCACGCACAATTGATTCATTATATTTTGCATAGATGTGAGCTAAGGGTAGGAGGTTTCGGTCCCTAATAAGGTGCCGGACTTGAATAAGTCCAGCGGTTTGGATGGAGGGACTAAGATCTAAGTTACGCTCAGTAACCACAGTGGCAGTGAGCATTGCCTCTTCCGGTTGAGGTGCACTTCGTGAAGAAGATGCACCCCCTCTGGTACCCTGTCTAGCTCTAGACATCTAAGGAGAAAAAAAAAAAAACCAATATGCACAAAACAAATCAACAACAAAATTCATGCCACAATTCCCAAACATGCAATACGCCACAATTATACCAATATCAAAACCAAAATGCATGCACATAGCCAAAATTTGCCACAATACAAATATACACCAATTCGAACGAGTCGACAATTTAATCACAATGTAAAATACCACAATGCCACAATATTAATCACAATGCACAATTAAGCCAAAATTCCAAAATGTAAACAACATTCCCAACATTCAACCAAAATGACAAAATTCCAATAATAAACACAAATAACAACAACAATAATCAAATAAGAGATTGAGAGTGAGAAAAACATACCCAATTGAGGAAAATCACACCAAATGATAAACACAAGCCAAACCCAAAACAAAAACAAGAGAAACAACAAATTAGAAACAAAACAACTATAGGAATGCATTAGAGTAAGAAAATCAAAGAGAAAACACCAAGAAAAATTCGAAAATTACCTTGGTGCTACAGTAACCCTAACTGAAAATCACCTCAAATTGAAGAAAACACTTGAAATTTCAAGGAATAGATGCCAAAAACGGATTCTACTCGAAAAATTAAGTGAGAAAAGTGTGATTTGGGTTAGGATTAGGGTGGGTTGTGAGGGAGGTAGAGGGAGGGAGAAGAGAGAAGTCGAAGGGGGGGTGGGTCTGTCGCTGGGAAGAAGAGGAAGTGAGGAGAGAGAAGAGAGAAAGGAAAGAAAAAGACGGATTTTTAAAAAAAATCGCGACGAGCGACCGGTCGCGAGTGAAAAGCGACCGGTCGCTTTGAAGCAGATTCAATTTTTAAGAAAAAAAAAGAGCGACCGGTCGCGAGTGAAAAGCGACCGGTCGTTTCGAAGCAGATTCAATTTTTTCTGAAACTCCAAACGAGCGACCGGTCGCGAGGCATGTACGACCGGTCGTTCTCTCTCTCTCTTTTTTTTTTTTTTTTTTTTTTTTTTGGGTTGAAAACTTTATTAAGGACTTACCTTCCCAACTCAGTTTTGCATCCCCGAATGTATATCAATGAAGTGAAGCACTTCATCTTCTTGATGCAAAGTATTTTCGTGGTAGATTTTCAACCTATGCCCATTAACTTTGAATTCCTTTCCTATGCCTATTGGTCGGATTTCAACTGCACCATAGGAAAAGACATTAGTAACAACAAATGGGCCAGTCCAGTGGGAACGAAGCTTACCTGGAAAGAGTTTGAACCTAGAGTTAAAGAGTAATACTCTTTGCCCTACTTCAAACGACCTTCTAATGATATGCTTATCATGAAACGCCTTTGTTTTTTCTTTGTAAATTTTTGCGTTCTCATAAGCATCATTGCGAAGCTCATCCAGTTCGCTCAGTTGTAACCTTCTGATATCTCCTGCTTCCTTCATGTCGAAGTTGTACTTCTTAATTGCCCAAAGGGCCCTGTGTTCAAGCTCAACAGGTAGATGACAAGGTTTACCAAAGATTAAGCGAAATGGAGACATACCGATTGGAGTTTTGTAAGCAGTTCGGTAGGCCCAGAGAGCATCGTTAAGGCGCAAAGACCAATCCTTTCGAGTAGGACCAACAGTCTTCTCTAATATATGCTTCACCTCTCTGTTAGAAATCTCCACTTGTCCACTAGTCTGAGGGTGATAGGGGGTGGACACCTTGTGAGTTATGCCATACTTCTTGAGTAGGGTCTCAAATGATCGGTTGCAAAAATGGGATCCCCCATCACTAATGATGGCCCTCGGTGTTCCAAACCTACAAAAGATATTGGCTCGAAGAAAGCTAAGAACAACTTTCGCATCATTAGTCTTGGTTGGAATTGCTTCCACCCATTTTGAAACATAATCAACCGCAAGTAGAATAAATAGATTTCCAAAAGATGAAGGAAATGGACCCATGAAATCTATTCCCCAAACATCAAATATTTCAACAATTAGAATTGGGTTTAAAGGCATTTGATTTCGAGATGAAATGTTACCCATTCGTTGACACCTATCACAAGATAGACAGAATTGTGATGCATCTTTGAACAAGCTTGGCCAATAGAATCCACTTTGCAAAACTTTTAAAGCTGTCTTCTTGGCTCCAAAGTGGCCACCACATGCGTTCGAATGACAGAATGTGAGTATGGACTGAGATTCGGTCTCGGGAACACATCGCCTAATCACGGAGTCCGAACAATACTTCCACAAATATGGGTCATCCCACACATAGGACTTGGTGGTTTTCAGCAATTTGTCCTTTTGATCTTGTTGGCGCTAAATCTGAACAGATAGAGATGAGTGCAACTTACAAGTGGGATGGACGATCGAGGGATCGATTGGATGTTGGATGCCAATCCTTCCTGTCCTTGGATGCCGATCCTGAATAGAAGATAAGCGAAGCTCGTGAGGTCCATGGAACCGGTGTGGAACCAGCCTAAGACCCTCCGATGCTCAAGTAAGATTGTTTTTAAGAGCTCTTGCTGTTGACCATATAGAAGTATAAAAGTCAAGCTGAAAAGTCTTACCCCTTTGTTGATGGTGAAGGGGTGTATTTATAGAGGGCATTTGGGATGCTTGTGGTGTTCATTTCCGATGTGGGACTCGTGGGAGGGCCCTGTGAGGTTGACACGAGTCCTTAGATATTTCGGGCGGGTGCTTCAAGGCTGATTATGTACAATCGGTATGGGGTGCCGATTGTAGACGAGCTGGGCCTGTATCGGTTGTTTGCAGCTTTGAGACAATGTCATCGGTAGCCGATGCCGATTGTTCGAGGCCTTGGGTACTTGGGTGAGCTTTTCTGATCCACGTGTCGTTGTATGAGTGGAGGGTCAGATATGGTACAAACAGTAATCCCCCAAGTTGCCGATTGAGAAGCTTCTCGGTTGGGGACTTGAATCTGTCCTCGGCATTCTGATCCGGACTCGATGGTCTCAATGCTGCCGATGGTGGTATGTAGTCCCCCAAGTGCCCGAGCGAGTGAGCTTGGAAAAGGAAACGGCACGAATGATGATAAGGTGCCGAAGGCATCGCTTCTGCCGAATGATGACAGGGTACCGAAGGCTCCACTCCTGCCTAATGATGACAGGGTCCCGAAGGCATCGCTCGTGTCAAATGCTGACGGGGTGCCGTAGGCAACGCTCGCGTCGTATGGCTATTGCCGATGGCTAATTGTCTTCAGCACATGGGTGCCCAACATGGTGGATTAGCGGAGCTTTGTGGTTGTTTGAGCATGGGTGGTGCCGAACGGCAGCTGGATTTGCTAATGATGATTTCATCCTTGACTTGGGTCTTTGGGTGCCTTGAAGGAATCACTGACATGGATGCCGATCAGTAATTGTCATCTTCAATATGCATGTTGGGCTTGGGTGCCGTTTGGTTCCCTTTGAAAGATTTTCCAAGCAATGAGTGTAGAATGCAAAAAGACACGGTAGCAATCAAAAGCTTCCAAACGACAGATAAAGGGCCAAGTCCCCCAGTGGGTCGATAGGGAAAGGCTACCGAACGGTATGAAGGTGGTCTCTTTAAGCCTCTTGGGTGCCGTGAGCAATCTCATGGTTTGGCCAGTCAATTTGTTTGGAGGATGCGGTGCCGATGGCTACCTTGGAGTTTTCCATTCTGTGCTTTGCCATTCAGCCTTAGTGTGAGGCATGTGGGATTGCCGAACGGTTGGGTGTCTAGAGCAATTCATCGGCATGGTGTACACAGCCAGAGGCATTGATTCTGTACAAGTGCATGGACTTCGATAGCCATGGGAGATTTTATTGCTCCGGTGGGATGACTTGCCATAAGAAATTCAGTCAAGTTGAGTTGGTGCTGAACGACATGATGCTGATCCCTTGACTCATTGTCCACTGCATGGGTATTCCATTGAATTGCCGAATGGCAATTGACAGCTCATGGTGTGGTGGGGATGCACGTGGGCATCCGTTAGATTGGAATAGATTTCTGCTCCGTTTGCCATGCAACGTGACAGCCATATTTGGTTTGAACGGAAGCTGCTCCCACAGTCATGGAAGCCATGCGAAGCGAGGTGCCGAACGGTAAGGGCTCATGATTTGAATGTGTCTGGAGTTCATTTAATGGCTTGACAAATTTTGGTAGAGAAGAGAACCAGTGCCGAACGGTAGTTTGATGTGCGAGCCGTGAACGGGGGCTTTCATCCTGTGGGGCACCGATCGGAAGCTACCGAGCATTGGATTTCCGATCAGCTAGAGGTCTAGGAATATCAGTTGGTTCAATTCTTTCCTACCGAACGGTAGGATGATTTGTCCCGTTGGGAAGGTGGCTTCCTGGTGACATTCCCAGCATTACCGTTCGACAAAATTTTCTGCTCCTTGCGCCATGTGCATCATGACAGCCATATTTGGTTTAGAAGGTGGCTGCTCCCACAGCGTGGAAGCCATGCGAAGCGGGATGCCGAACAGTAAGGTCTTGCGATTTGAAGACGCACAGTGCACTTCGAGGGGTTGAATATTGACATGCGCTACAGGAGCTATTTATTTGCCGTTCAGAATCTTTGACCAAGTGGATGTCTTGAGAAAGCTATTGGCATGGCTACCGTTCGGTAGCTAGTTGGGGGCATGTAGATGGTGGTTTCACTCTTGGTCACGCAAGCCATGCAAGCCATGCAAGCCATGCAAATTGAGTCACTTTCTGATTGGCTTTTCCTATATAGCCAATAGGACAAAATAGTATTAAAATAAGAAGAATTGAAGGTGACTGGGTCACCGATTGAGCCCATGGTTTATGTCAGCCACTTGAATAATATATGGAATTATTGAATCCCATGCTTATAAATATATTAAAGTATAAGATAAGAAAATGTGTTTTTATCTCTTGGAAATAATGCACGTGGCTTTTCTTGACCCCAAGAATAATAAGTTTCTCCAATAATGCTTTCCAAGGAATATGCCGAACGGTAAGGCATGTCAAGAAAAGATAGGGTGGCCCATGTGTTTCTTCTTCTTCTTAATATTATATTGCAAGGATTTATCTTCTACATGTCGCTGCTTTAGCATTCATGGTTGCTCCAGCATGGTAAGGCTGGTGGCCGAAGGCTGATGGCGCCGTAATGGAGAACTGTCTCTTGGAAGGTGCCGTTCGGCATGGCTGAAGACTGATGGCTGATGCCGAAGGTTGATGGTGCCGAAGGCTGATCCCGATGGCCGAAGGCTGATGGCGCCGTAATGGAGAAGTGTCTCTTGGAATGTGCCGTTCGGCATGGCTGAAGGCTGATGGCTGATGCCGAAGGTTGATGCCAATGGCCGAATGCTGAATCATTGAGGGGATGTGAAGACATCGCACACGCCGAATGATGCAAAGGGTGTCGAAGGCCGATGGCAAATGGCAGATGGCAGATGCCGAATCATTGGGGGGATGTGAAGACATCGCACGCGCCGAATGATGCAAGGGCGCCGAAGGCCGAAGGCAGATACCGAATCATTGGGGGGATGTGAAGACATCGCACGCGCCGAATGATGCAAGGGCGCCGAAGGCCGAAGGCAGATACCGGATCATTGGGGGGATGTGAAGACATCGCACGCGCCGAATGATGCAAGGGCGCCGAAGGCCGAAGGCAGATACCGGATCATTGGGGGGATGTGAAGACATCGCACGCGCCGAATGATGCAAGGGCGCCGAAGGCCGAAGGCAGATGCCGAATCATTGGGGGGATGTGAAGACATCGCACGCGCCGAATGATGCAAGGGCGCCGAAGGCCGATTGTAGATACCGGATCATTGGGGGGATGTGAAGACATCGCACGCGCCGAATGATGCAAGGGCGCCGAAGGCCGAAGGCAGATGCCGGATCATTGGGGGGATGTGAAGACATCGCACGCGCCGAATGATGCAGGGGCGCCGAATGATGCAGGGGCGCCGAAGGCCGAAGGCAGATACCGAATTATTGGGGGGATGTGAAGACATCGCACACGCCGAATGATGCAAGGGCGCCGTAAGCCGAAGGCAGATACCGAATCATTGGGGGGATGTGAAGACATCGCACGCGCCGAATGATGCAGGGGCGCCGAAGGCCGATGGCAGATGCCGAATCATTGGGGGGATGTGAAGACATCGCACGCGCCGAATGATGCAAGGGCGCCGAAGGCCGAAGGCAGATGCCGAATCATTGGGGGGATGTGAAGACATCGTACGCGCCGAATGATGCAAGGGCGCCGAAGGCCGAAGGCAGATGCCGAATCATTGGGGGGATGTGAAGACATCGCACGCGCCGAATGATGCAAGGGCGCCGAAGGCCGATTGTAGGAGGTGCCGAGGGCATGGCTCAAAAGGGTGCCGAGAGCACTCGTGAAGGAGAACGACATAGCGTTTTGTGTCGTTTCCCACAGACGGCGCCAATCTGTTGGCGCTAAATCTGAACAGATAGAGATGAGTGCAACTTACAAGTGGGATGGACGATCGAGGGATCGATTGGATGTTGGATGCCAATCCTTCCTGTCCTTGGATGCCGATCCTGAATAGAAGATAAGCGAAGCTCGTGAGGTCCATGGAACCGGTGTGGAACCAGCCTAAGACCCTCCGATGCTCAAGTAAGATTGTTTTTAAGAGCTCTTGCTGTTGACCATATAGAAGTATAAAAGTCAAGCTGAAAAGTCTTACCCCTTTGTTGATGGTGAAGGGGTGTATTTATAGAGGGCATTTGGGATGCTTGTGGTGTTCATTTCCGATGTGGGACTCGTGGGAGGGCCCTGTGAGGTTGACACGAGTCCTTAGATATTTCGGGCGGGTGCTTCAAGGCTGATTATGTACAATCGGTATGGGGTGCCGATTGTAGACGAGCTGGGCCTGTATCGGTTGTTTGCAGCTTTGAGACAATGTCATCGGTAGCCGATGCCGATTGTTCGAGGCCTTGGGTACTTGGGTGAGCTTTTCTGATCCACGTGTCGTTGTATGAGTGGAGGGTCAGATATGGTACAAACAGATCTCTTGACAAATCCCTTGGTATATTTCCTGTAGCGAGAAAGTTGATAATGTCAGCATACCATGGGTCAGAAATTTGTAATGCAAAAAGTTGCTCATCAGGAAAGGATTCACGAAGAGGAAGAGTGTCTTCTTCGGTATTGGAGTTAGTGATCAATCGGCTAAGGTGGTCAGCTACCACATTCTCCGATCCCTTCTTATCTCTGATTTCAATATCAAACTCTTGGAGCAACAAAACCCATTGTATCAATCTTGGTTTTGCTTCCTTCTTTGCCAAGAGATATTTCAAAGCTGCATGATCAGTGAAAACAATTACTTTAGAGCCTATCAAGTACGAACGAAATTTCTCTAAAGCAAAAATTACAGCTAACAGCTCTTTCTCAGTAGTTGAATAGTTCAACTGAGCATCATTAAGGGTACGGCTTGCATAATATATTGCATGCAATCTCTTCTCAACTCTTTGTCCTAATACAGCTCCAACTGCAAAATCAGATGCATCACACATTAATTCAAAAGGTAAATTCCAATTTGGAGGCATAATGATAGGTGCAGTTGTGAGAAGAGTTTTGAGCCTTTGAAAAGCTGCCAAACATTCATCATTAAGATCAAAATTTGCATCTTTGGCAAGCAAGCTACACAATGGTCGAGAGATCTTAGAAAAATCTTTTATGAATCTTCTATAGAACCCGGCATGTCCTAAGAAGGATCGGATCTCTTTCACTGATGTGGGAGGTGACAACCCGCTTATCACATCTACTTTGGCTCTGTCAACCTCAATGCCTTGACTGGAAATCACATGACCTAAAACGATTCCCTGTTGTACCATGAAATGACACTTTTCCCAATTGAGAATTAAGTTGCATTCCCGGCATCTTTGCAAAACTAAAGACAAGTTGTTAAGGCATGAATCAAATGAATGACCAAACACACTAAAATCATCCATGAATACTTCAATAAATTTTTCTACCATATCGGAGAAAATACTCATCATGCATCGTTGGAAGGTGGCCGGGGCATTACACAATCCAAATGGCATACGCCGGTAGGCGAAGGTACCATAAGGACATGTGAATGTCGTCTTGTGTTGGTCTTCAGGAGCGATGGCAATTTGATTGTATCCTGAATAGCCATCCAAGAAGCAGTAGTAACTGTGACCTGCAAGACGTTCAAGCATTTGGTCAATAAATGGTAATGGAAAATGATCTTTTCGGGTGGCGGTATTTAATTTTCTATAATCAATACAAACACGCCATCCCGTTTTGACACGAGAAGGAATAAGTTCATTTCCCTCATTTCTTACAACAGTTATTCCTGACTTTTTAGGAACCACTTGGACCGGGCTTACCCACTTGCTATCGGAAATAGGATAAATTATACCCACATCCAATAGCTTCAGAATTTCTTTTCGGACTACCTCTGTCATGATTGGGTTTAACCTGCGTTGAGCATCCTTTGTGGGTTTGGAATCAATTTCCAGTAAAATTCTATGCATGCATCTTGTTGGGCTTATTCCCTTGATGTCCGCAATACTCCAACCAATTGCTCCCTTGTGTTCTCTTAACACTTGCATCAACTTCTGTTCATTTTCTACATTGAGATTGCTAGCAATAATCACGGGCAATGTCTCTGTTTTACCTAAATAAACATACTTCAAGTGGGATGGCAATGGTTTGAGCTCTAACTCGGGTGCCCTGTCAAGAGAAGGAACAAGCTTTTCAGTATTGACTGGCAAAGGTATAAAATTTGGAGTGTACTTACGTGGTATGGCTGGACATGCATCAAGGAATTTCACAGCCTCAAGTAACTCATTATCAACAATTTCAGCAACTTGAGGATTTTGTGTCAACACCTTTTCTAATGAATCTGTACCATGAGTACTATTAAATGTATTTTGCACAATATGACACAATGTATCAGTACGAAAACATTCATGTTCATCATTGGGGAGTTTGAAGGCATCATAAACTTTGAACTTTATTGTTTCCCCTTGAACTGTCATTGTCAATGTTCCTTGTCGAACATTGATCACAGTATCTGCAGTGGCCATGAAAGGGCGGCCAAGAATCAATGGAAGATCCGCACCCGGAATAGGAGCTTCTTCCATCTCTAGCACCAAAAAGTCAGCTGGTAAGATGAGATCATTTACTTTCACAAGTACATCTTCCAAAATTCCTCTTGGATATCTCACTGATCGGTCCGCCAATTGAATGCTGACAGAAGTTGGTTTAAGATCACCTAAGTTAAGGGCTTCAAAAACAGAATAAGGCATCAGATTAATTGAAGCACCTAAATCAAGTAAAGCTTTGTCAAACAATTTATCTCCAATTATGCAAGGAATTGTAAAACTTCCTGGATCTTTCAATTTGGGAGGGAGCTTCCTTTGCAAAACAGCAGAAGCTTTTTCCGTTAGTGCAACCGTTTCATGATCTTGGAATCTCCTCTTGGTGGTACAAAGGTCCTTCAAAAACTTTGCATAACTCGGAATTTGCTTGATTGCATCCAAGAGAGGAATATTGACTTGCACTTTTCTGAAGGTTTCCAATATTTCCTTGGCTTGTTGAATTTTTTTGGAACTCATAAGCCTGTGAGGAAAAGGAGCACGTAAGATTTCTTCGTCAGTAGGTTCACGACTTACCTTCTCCTTTCTTGCCCTTCTTGCAAGTTCATGCTTTGGGATCCACTCGGATGAAGAAGCTGCTTGCTTATCTTTCTCTTTGTTGCTTTCATCCTTTTCTTTAGGCTCAGCCACTTGTTCAACCTGCATGTCATCAACATTGTGAATCAAATCTTTAGAACCATCAATTTCACCAATTACCTTACCAGTTCTCAAGGTAACTGCTTGAACATGCTCACGCCCAGTTGGATTAATCTCTGGTTGGCTAGGCATCATACCAGGTTCCCTTTGACTCAAAGCTTGAGCAATTTGCCCCACTTGATTTTCTAGATTGGAAATGGCCTTATCCGTTTTCTGCATGTGGGTGTCATTCCTCTGCATGTAGCTTTTTGTCTCAGTGATGAAACTATCTGTGTTTCTAGCCATGGAAGCAACAAGTTCTTCCAAAGATTTTCCTGTAGATTGTGGTTGAGGTGGTGGTTGTGGTGGATTGTAGTAGTGCATTTGACCATGAGGTGGGCGAGTATGTTGTTGACCATGAGGTGGGTGAGTTGGCCCTTGAGGTGGTTGAGTTGGCCCTTGTTGAACATTAGAATTGTCACTCCACCTGAAATTTGGATGATTTCTCCACCCCGGATTGTATGTTTGTGAGAAAGGATCATTCTTAGGCCACTGATTTCTTTGAAATGAGCCCATTGCATTTGCTTCCTCATGTGCCAAGGGACAATCCTCAGTGTCATGACCAATTGTGGAGCAAAATGCACAAACCTTGGATGATCCCGGTGCCAATTTCTTCACCATGTTGGTTAGGTTTGCAATCTGAGCTTCCATACTAGAAAGGGTACTTACATCATAGGATTCCCCTTTTCTGACTGGTCTTTGCCTTGAATTATATTGGCGAGCATTTGCAGCAACAAGATCAAATATTGCTCGCAGTTCTGTTGGAGTCTTGGTCATTATAGTTCCTCCTGCAGCTGCATTCACATTGTTTTGGTCCGCTTCAAAAAGTCCTTCATAGAAGTGTTGCATTAGAAGCCAAGCTTGTATGTTATGATGCGGACAAGTGATTAGAAGTTTCTTGAAACGGTCCCAATAATCCTGGAAGCTTTCTCCCGGCCTTTGCAGAATTCCTGTAATCTGACTTCGGAGTTCATTTGTCCTTTGTGCTGGGAAAAAGTGTTGCAAGAACTTTGTAGCAAGATCCGTCCATGTTGTGATGGAATTTGGAGGTAGATAGTGAAGCCATTCCTTTGCTGTATCCTTCAAACTAAATGAGAAAAGTCTCATTCTTATCTCATCACTACTCATGCCTTCAATCTTTATTGTGGAACACACTTCCTCAAAGTCTAGGATATGTGCATTAGGATTTTCTCCAGGATTTCCCAAGAACTTAGGCAATATGTGTATCATGCCCGATCTCAACTCAAAGTTTTCCAAAGTGCTTGCGGGATATACTATGCAAGATGGTTGTCCAGTTGTTGGCGGTGAAGAGTATTCTTGCATAGTAAGTTCCGCATTTGCAGCTGCTGCCGCCATTGGTGAAGGTGGAGGTGACTCGACTTTTGGTGAGCTTGGTGATGATGAAAATGGCGAGAGTGAAAAAGGCAATGGAGTAGACACAGCTAGTTGGATGTTCCTTTCTCTCAAAGCTTGAGCTTGGATATCTTCTACAGTGCTATCTAATGAAATATCCAAATTCAGAAGGGACATAAGCAAAATGTTCCTGCAATAAGAAGAAAACAAAAACTAACTCAAATAAAATGAAATGACAAACAAAGAAAAAAATGAAAATAAAATTAAGTACTCTAAATATACTCAAACAAAACATATAAGCAACCGTGCCAGTTCCCCGGCAACGGCGCCAAAAATTGTTGCATTCCTAACAGGACACAATTTAATGTGCAAACAACCAATTAAAAATACCCGCAAGTGCACGAATCTATCGAAGTATAGATTGTATAAGTACGGGGTCGATCCCACGAAGAACTTGTCGGTTGTCTATAAGTTCTAATTCGAGTACAAAAAGAACACTTAACTAACACACCACAATGCACAAATGAAAATTTTAAACTAAAAAGAAATATAAAAGAAACAAACAAAACAAAACAAAAAAAAGAATTGTGCTGTGAACAGTGACCAGCGACCGGTCGTTTGTTAAGAGCGACCGGTCGTTTTTTGTCTGGCGACCGGTCGTGAGGTAAAAGCGACCGGTCGTTTTAGTACAGAGTCAAAACTTCAGAATTGTGTGCTGAGCGACCGGTCGTGAGACACTAGCGACCGGTCGTTTTTGGGCAGAGTCGTTTTCTCTGTTTTTCCAGTTTCGACCTCTATCCAGTGTTTTGCCTATAACTTTCCAACCGTACGTCCAAAATTCACGTTCTTTATACGGTTGAATTCAGCACAGAAAATGGAAGAACACAACGGGGACCAAAAGTCCAAAACAATTACGGAAACAAATAGAATTTAGTAACAAAGACACGTAACGTGTCAAACACGCAACTCACACACACATTGGGGGGGGGGGTTTTGATTTGTTTGAAGTAACCTATTTCTATTGCATGAAAGTAAATGGACTTTGAAATTAAATGAGAATGGCGGAGATGAATTATCAAGATGTGAAATCAAAATGTAACAAACACTAGGGTTTCGGAATCCACCCTAAACAATTCTACCCAAGTTCATGAATACTCAAGTAATGAACTCTAAACGTGTTGATGAAGATGTTCGCAATCAAGACCATGGGTCGTGGCTCAAGACGCATTGATTCTCTCTAATATACGTAAAGTGCATGGTTCGTGCTACAATACTTGTGCCCTCCTCATAACCGAACCTAGGTATGGTTCGTACTTCGATTCAATTACAAGGAGAACCCATTAAGTTCAAAGAGAATATGAACATCACAAGAATCCTAATAGCATGGTGTTTACATTAGGTATTCAAGAAACCAATTCACATGGATGATTCTTACTTCATCCATTTATTGCTTAGGATAACATGAGGATACACATAATCCCAACAATCTCAAGAAGCATGCTTTCAAAGGTGATCAATCAAAGAAGAACATACATCAAGGATAGATTAATTTGGTGAATTGGAATTCATCAACAATATCTAGAAATTCATACACTCAAGCATCAAAACAAAAAGGTAATCATGTTTAGGGCTTCAACCTAAGCCCTAGCTATGGAGTTTAGTTCCTCATAATCATTTCAAACACAAATTCAAAATGAAATTAGAAAGAGTTTACAGATTTTCAGAAAATGATGAAAGCTTCAAGATCATCAATGGTGGAAGTCTTCTTCTCCACTTTTCTTGACTGCACCTTGGCTTTCTCCTAGCTCCAAGCTCCAAAATCTGCTCTCAATTGTGTAGAATGGTGGAATACCCTCTCTCCCGTTGCATTAACTCCCCCAAATCTGATTGCAATCCCTTTTGACTTCTCTCTCTCCTCCTTTCCAGCTTTTCTTTTAGTATAAAACTTATTCTTTCTCTAAAGCTATTGCCCATTGTCCCCTTGCAAATGATGAAACCTTGCTTTAAGGTATAATCCAAGGCTCCAATTGACTCAGGAAATGCCACTCAAATGCAATCCATTGTTACCAAAAGGTGTGGTAACAAGTAGAAATAAAATGCTATTAAGTGGGGGTGAAAACTGGGCCAAAACAAACATCCAGAGCCAGCGTCAATTGTCCGATCAGCTGGATAGGCTACACTTGCCCAATGGAGCTCAAATTTGGATATGTTGTAGTTAACATCCATTGGAACAAGTCTTATGAAGATCATCACCTCATCCAAGGACCGGAACATGCTGATCCAAAGCCACGAAGTTGACCTACGAAAATGAACAAAAACAGAATTTATATCAAATAATGCACTTTTAGCTCATTTTCATACAAACCAAGGTAAAACCTATTAAAACACAAAAAAGAAGTAAAACGCTATAAAATGTCAAGAACTAACTCAAAATAGTGGGTGAATAACATGAAAAATCATGTGTAAAAATGAACCGAACAGGGGGGGTTTGGTTTGGTTGAAGTGACCTATTTCTATTGCATGAAAGTAAATGGACTTTGAAATTAAATGAGAGTGGCAGAGATGAATTATCAAAGAGTGGAATCAAAATGTAACAAACACTAGGGTTTCGGAATCCACCCTAAACAATTCTACCCATATTCATGGATACTCAAGTCATGAACTCTAAACGTATTGATGAAGATGTTCGCAATCAAGACCATGGGTCGTGGCTCAAGACGCATTGATTCTCTCTAATATACGTAAAGTGCATGGTTCGTGCTACAATACTTGTGCCCTCCCCATAACCAAACCTAGGTATGGTTCGTACTTCGATTCAATTACAAGGAAAACCCATTAAGTTCAAAGAGAATATGAACATCACAAGAATCCTAATAGCATGGTGTTTACATTAGGTATTCAAGAAACCAATTCACATGGATGGTTCTTACTCCATCCATTTATTGCTTAGGAAAACATGAAGATACACATAATCCCAACAACCTCAAGAAGCATGCTTTCAAAGGTAATCAATCAAGGAAAACACACATCAAGGATAGATTAATTTGGTGAATTGGAATTCATCAATTGTTGTCAAGAAACCAATTCACATGATGCTCACTTAAACAAGTTCAATCATTTGTTGCTAATTAGAAATTATGTTCTTGGTTATCTTACACAACTTCTCAACTTTAGCTACATGCATACAACCTAAGGTGATTAAGCAAAGGAAGCAAACACATATCATAAGATTCAATTAGTGAATGGGGTTCATCAACAACATCTAGAAATTCATACACTCAAAGCATCAAAACAATAAGGTATTCATGTTTAGGGCTTCAACCTAAGCCCTAGCTATGGAGTTTAGTTCCTCATACTTATTTCAAATACAAACTCAAAACAAAACTAGAAAGAAGTTACAGATTTTGTGAACATGGGAGCTCAAGGTCTTCAATGGTGGAAATCTCTTCCACTTCTTGCTTTGTTGCTCTTGTCTTCCTCCTTGAGCTCCCTAGCTCCAAGCTTCATCTCCAGCTCAAAATCTCTGCAAATTTTGGAATTGATAGAATTGCCCCGGTTACCCACGTTCAAAAGCCTCTCATACTTCAGATTGCACTCACCTTTCCCTTTGCCCATCAATTTACAGCTCACACTTTGAATATAAAAGTCATTCTTTCCTCCAAAGCCTTCACCCATTGTCCCCTTGCCATGATGAAGCTTTGTCCTTGAAAATATGCTCTTTACCTCAGAAAATATCTCTTTCACTAAGGTAAATTCTTGTTACCAAGTGTTATGGTAACAAGAAGAATCAAGTGACACATTGGAGGTAAAAGCTGGACTACTTCGGATTTCTAGAGCTGTGGTAACATGCTGGATTGGTTGGATAGGCAATACTTGTCCAATGGAGCTCAAATTTGGATATGTTGTAGTTAACATCCATTGGAACAAGTTTCATGAAGATCTTCACCTCATCCGAGCACCAGAGCATGTTGATCCCAGGCCAAGAAGTTGACCTACGAAAATGAACAAAAACAGAATTTATAACCAATAATGCACTTTTAGCTCATTTTCATTCTAACCAAGGTAAAATCTAAGAAAACACAAAAAGGAAGTAAAAAGCTATAAAATGTCAAGAACTAACTCAAAATAATAGGTGAATAACATGAAAAATCATGTGTAAAAATGAACCGAACAACATAGCCAGCCCTAAAACCAGCAACAAAAACAAAAACACTCTTCTCTTCCCCATATTTACAACTTAATATTATTTGGGTTACAGAGACAGTGAAAAACCCAGTTGAGATTTGAGAAAATTAACAAGCACAGATATATGGAACCATGAGATTTTCGAAGGAAAAATTCTCAATTTATGTTCCTTGAGAACTGAGAAAATAACGAGAAAGAAGAGTGGATTACATGAAAAGACAAATATACCCTTATTTTTAACGGAAAAGTTGACTGAAATGACGGAAAGAACGATTTCTGAAAGTGGAGCATAAATAAAGTACGACTGTAACAATTTAGTAATATGAGGGACGAAAAGTAAAATTTGGTCTTAGTCCAGGGACCATTGTTACAATTTTGCCTATATATTGCACCATCAATAAAAATCTGGATTTCTCTGTACCATAAACCCAAAAAACTATTGAATTTACTTTACTGCCACCACTAAACCAAATTCTAGAAAGAAAAAACTAGTCTTAATTTTCCTGAAAAATCACAATCAAACCCCTAGTTTCCCAACGTATTGGAGTCAGAAAATATAAAATTATGAGCAGAAGATGAAATATAACCAAAGATATTGTGGCAAAACAGAGTAACCCACCAAGGTAAATCTTTCGATCCATCAGAGCTAACTGCCAAGTCAACAATGGTTGCGTTCATTGATGCAAGTTCTAAGGCCGGCTAAATTTGACCCGGGTCCGGCTCATTGAAACGGCCTTGGTTTACCATGAAATTTCATGGACCGCCAACCACACCCAAAAAGTTGAGTTTTGGGCTACGAAATGTTTTGGTTGGCCTTGACCCACTGAGGGTTTAGAAAATTTTAATTAATCCGCTGCCACATGTAAGGAAAAAAAATCAAACTGTCGCGTAAGCAAATGTCATGGCTATGAAAGCTCTTGTTCATCTGTTAAGAAAAGTTTACAAGTAGCATTACTTATAATTGAAGTAATTAAGCAAAACATTTTGGCATAATGTTTTATCCAAACATTGTAATCGGAACTCTAATTGCAATGTCAAGGCTTTGATTGTTTTGTTAGCAAGCTTCATTTGGGTGTTTGTGTTTCTAATCGAATTTTTAGTTCTCATTTTTTGTGTCATGCATTGTGATTCCACAATTCTAGTCTTGTAAATGTGAAACTCTAAAATTGGAAACATTGAGAGAGGATTAAGAGAGGAGAATCCGATTCTATAATAAATGGCCACGCTTTTTAATTGAAATCATATGAAGAAAACAATCCTAATCCTCTAAAACAATTAAGGTAAATAACGTGTGTTAATTATTACATTGCATGAGTGAAGGCATGAAATCTATATATATATATATATATGTATGCGCATCTCATCTTCATTTTAGGTTCTATATCTATCTGCCCTCTTGGTGTTACTCTTGCTTTCAGAAAAAAGAAAAGAAGGTTAAAAACTCAAGTGGAAAAGATGAGTTACTATGATTCCAAACCTCAACCAGCCCCCGTCATTGCTCCCCCTCCTCAGGGTACCGTGTACCGTGTATATATAGTCCCCTTATAGTGAAGGATTTGTCAAATATTTGGGGGGAAATATTTACAACTCAGTTGCAGTGATCAGTTAGATTTTTCATACTTGTTTGGATACAAACAATGGGTTTATAATTTTATTTGAATAGTCATAGAAGTGTGTATATCTGGATCAATCAAATGGGTTGTACTTGTTGTAGGTTATGGTGGTTATCCTCCACCTGGATATACAGCACAAGGCTATCCTCAGCCTCCTCCGCCGCCTCAAGTAATTTATCAACCTCCTCCTCCACCACCACCACCAACAGAAACACAGTCTAAATCTAAATCCAATAATGGTTGCTTGCAAGGATGGTAATTAACTATATCTCTTCTCTCTCAAAAAGGTTAATATTAATTAGTGTGTTTACATGACTAGGGAATTGTTTAATCTGCAGTTTGGCTGGTCTTTGTTGCTGCTGCTGTATGGAGATTTGCTTCTGAAAAGGGTGCTTCATTTCATACATTTGAATTTGATCTTGTAGTGTTTGCTGTCATTGAATTGAAATAATCATATGAAGTTTCATGAGACCATATCATAACTTGTTTTGGAATTTTTTGGCAATCAATCGAAGCGGTAAAACTTTTGGATCACTGACGATTGCGGTTAAAAATAAAATATGCTTTTGAGCCGTAGGATTACAATCGAATTTATGCCTTTAAAAATTTCATTTGCAATAAACCGAAATGAAAATTTTCATTTTCAACCCCAAAAAAAAAAGTGCTGGATACTTTTCTTTAAGATTTTTAAGATTTTTTTTTTTTTGGTTGAATTTAAGAAAATATTTGGGGACATAAAATTTGAACAAGTGGGCTAGATTTAAAATAAAATAAAAATCCTTCGTCACTTAAAAAAAATACAAGATGTTCCGGGTCAATGCGGTTTTTCAGTTATTTATCGTCGCGGTTATTCTATCCATTCAGCGAACGAGGCCATTTAATTAATAAAATAAAATAAATATTTATGGCGGGGGCGTCCAGCTTGAGACTGCAACGTCCGCCGTCTCCTCGCTCTCTCTGACACACACAAATCGATCATGTAAAAGTCACAATGGTTCGTCTTCTCATCGAGCTTTAGTTTTAATTTCTTCAATCAATATATGGTCTTTGTATTTATTGCGATTTCAAACCCCAGAAACCCTAGAATTTATCGATCCAAGAATCGATATTTAGTCCCCAATCCATTGGACCACATCGACACCCCATTTCGTCAATTATTGTCAGTTGATTTCCCAAGATCACCTTCAAAATCCCAAGCTTTTAGGCTTTCCTCTGTGTTTGAGCTCAAATGGAAGTTGGGCTAGTCACGAAAGGCTTGAATTTCTCTCGGCGGAGAAAGAGATGGCTTTTCGCACTTGCAGCTCTTGGCGTGTCCGGTTATGGTGCTTATAGGGTTTATAACTTGCCCTCTGTGGTCAAGAAGAGGAAGAGGTTCGTGAAGCTCTTAGGAGCCCTAATTTCTGTGGCCGAGATGGTCTCTGATTCGGCTGAGACGATCGGTATTGTCTCCAAGGACTTGAAGGAGTTTCTACGATCTGATTCAGACGAAATGCCCCAGAGTTTAGTGCAAATTTCGAAAATTGCGAGGTCGGAGGAGTTCTCTGGGTCGCTGAGTAAGCTTACAGAGGCTATGACGGTTGGGATTGTTCGAGGGTGTAAATTGGAGATGGAAAATCAGAGTGAATCAGAGACGGGTTTGGGGAATTCGAGCTTTGCCGATAGGGTTTTGGAGAAGGTTTTCTCTACAGCCGGGACAGGGTTCGTTTCTGTTGTGGTTGGAAGCTTTGCGAGGAACTTGATTATGGGTTTTTACTCCAATGATCAATCAGTCGATAATTCCAGTTCGTCCAGGTCAAGTTTATCGGATGTGCCTAGATGGGTTAATGTGGTTTGCAGTGATAGAAGTAAGGAGCTCATAGCAAATTGCATACAGGTTTTCGTAAGCACTGCAGTTGCAGTGTACCTTGACAAAACGAAGGATATCAATTTCATTGATGAAATGTTTGATGGATTGACCAATTGCAAGCATCAAAACAAAGTAAGGGACGTTCTGGTTTCTCTTTGTAATGGTGCTGTGGAAACGGTCGTCAGAACTTCTCACCAAGTTTTGACGAGTTCAAATTCGAGTTCAAGCTCAAATTCGCATTCTTTCTCCATTGTTGATCAGAATGAAGGTCTAAGTGGAACTACAGATCAGTGCTTGGAGCAAGAAGTATCTGCAGGGCAGCCAAAGGAGGGAACTTCATGGGATGTTATTCAGAGTAGTGGGTGGGTCGGCAAGGTTTCATCTACATTGGCAGTGCCAAGCAATAGGAAGTTTGTTCTTGATGTGACAGGGAGGGTGACATTTGAGACAGTACGTTCTCTTGTTGAATTTATGTTGTGGACGGTGTTAGATGGCTTGAAAAGAAGTGTTAATGTACTTCATGGGGAGGTTGAAGACAGGGGATTGCAAGTCATCAGATACTTCAGTGGAAAGTCGTCCGTTATAGTTACCATATGTCTTGCTTTGCATTTATATATCCTGGGCGGTACTAGAGTTTTCTTCACTGCTTAATTTGATGGCTTTATCTCTCCCTTGTGAGAAGCTCCTGTCAGGGAGGTATGGCTCCCCTTGGGGAAGGTTATGTATGTATTGTATATCTCTCTGTTAATTGAAGGGGATAAAAAGGGGTTTATGACTTCATGGTGATGCATGATTTGAGTTTCAGGAAAATTTATTACCTTTTTGTCCGTGAATTTTTCATTTTAACCTACCTGAGTAAATGTATCTATACATATATGTCTGACTGTTGCCGGAGTGCATCTTAGCTGTTCATCTGTTTAAATCTGGAAATGGAGAGAGTTGCGGGTCCAAGACTCCAAGGTGTCACCATATATGCTTGCCGTTCCCCCTTAATATGGATAATATGCTTGTTTTTGAACTAAAGACTGAGAATGCTCTGTGATTATGTTTGACTTGTTAGCTACTTAAGAATTCAATCCCATATACTAATCTGCATGTTGACTAGAAACATTAGGAAATGTGATTACGTACTCTGGAACTATACCTAATTTAGTGTCTGTGGGAGAAATTAGATTTGTGTAGGAAATGGATGATTGAAGCAGTGATCAATGCCTGCTGCAGGGAATAATGTAGTTATTTGAAACCAGTAATGATTCTTTTCCATTAAGGTAATCTGAGATACTTTATAAATGGGAAGTGGAATTGGATTGTAACAGCCAATTGAATTCATTGATAAATGGATCAAATTGCCACTTTCAGGACATCCTGCCATTGCAAAAGCTTGGTGCTAGTGATGGCCTCTGTTCCCTTTATTTGAGGTGACAGACATTTGAGTTCCTTGACCCCTTTTATCAAACCAGTATATTTTGTATATGTTAGAGTTTCTGCTTCAAGCCGGGCTGGACAACTCGTTCTCTGTTTCAAACATCCAGAGAGAAGTATAAGTAATTCCAAAGAAATTCCCGTTTGAGTAAATGGCCATTCAGAAATTGTTGTATAACTCCAACAAATTCTCCTTGTGCTTAATTAGGTCATTTTCCAATCATCTTCATGGCTTACGGGATTTTGAATCTGTGATGACAGGATTGTGGGTTATGAATTTTCTTCTTTGTGAGTTCAGATCAGATGCATGCACCGCACCAGATGGAATCAGTATGTCAAATGGTGGTGGTTCAAAATGCATTAGTTTATCCTAGGATTTTCTCAAGGCAGCCAGCAAAACCCATTTAAACTTTTTATTTTATTATATCACAGCCGTGTTTGACACTCAGCTTTTCATCATGCTTTTCGTGCTTAGCTAATATGCATTGTTTACCACATTTTCATCATGCTTTCATTGACCATCGTTGACCACATATGAACAGTGTTTTAGTGACATCTACTCCCTCTCCACCAAGCTGCAATCTTATTCGCACTTGAGCTTCTTGGTAACTTCCTAGTGGATTGATTGAATCGAAACATTTCCTATCAGCCTCCTTGCCATTTTCCATGCAACTCTCTTAGTTACTTTATGTCATGTATAAAAGAAAATATTGTTAAACGAACCCTAATTACCTTAGTGCATCCTATGATTTAAGTATATTTTAATATTTAAATTAAAATATAAAATTAACTAAGTATACCCTATTTAATTACCAAAAATATTTCTGGTACACCCTAATACACTCTATCACACAACACAAAACTCATTCATTAATTTAAATATTAGGTTGATGATGACACCAGTAAATACCGATGAACACTTAGTAGTGGTTGGTGAACAGCCGATAATTTTTTAGAATTTTATGCTGTGAACTTATGAATAAACTATAAAGGCACTATATATATAGGTAATAGGAAAGTGAAAAATACAAGTTGCCCAATAGCTTAAAAGGTTCTCTGAACAGCGTTGGCAAATACTATTATGCGATTTTCACCTTCTGATTGTAATAAGATTTGAAATTTCTGTGGACTTATCTCCTTGCGTAATATTCTTTTACTACTTTGTGGGAATTGACTGCATTTGTTGATGAACTATGTATGCCGACCATACATGGCATAGAAGAATAAAGATACAATATTGTGTTTTTGCTTCTTCTTTTTTTTCATTATGAAATTGTCTGGAATAACTTTCACTTGGGGTAAAGTCCTGAATTAGAATTGAATATGGTGAGTAGGCTGTTTAGGGTTTGTTTAGCATCACTTAAAGAAAAATGTGGCAAAACAATGGCTAGCAATTTATTTTACTTGATTGAAAATTACATATTACATCGAGATTTCATTTATAGTCTAAAACAAATTTGGTTTATCAACTAAAATGAGGAGTTAGTAATTTCTTAATTCCGATCCCCCAACATTGCTAAGATAAAGAAACCATGCACCAAAGTCCGCAGTGCTCGACTTTTCAGTGTAAATTTTGTACCCGCAAAATGGAAGCTCATGACTTGTCTTGTATTTAACCTTTACTAGCAAAATGGGAACCAATTTCGTGTTGCTCAAAACACATTACTAAAAAAGGAAACCATGTCTAAGCTTAGTCAAGTTGGCTATAGTGGATGTGTTCTCTACTCTATACCCGAGTTCGAATTCCCCTCTCTGTAGTTAGATTAGGTTAAAGTATAATATCGCTTGTATAAAAATAATAAAAAAAATAAAAAAGAAGGGGGAACCAGAGTTTTATCATAGATCCCTTTTTTTTTTTCCTTGGGAAATAAAGAAACAGAGTTCTCTGAAGATTGAACTGTGGGGAGGAACCAGTCTGATCTGAAGTCCCCATGGCAAAAATAACACAGAGAACGTATTAATTTTTCTTATTAATTGTCACCAACATGATGTAATTGTAACAACAGATGTCTTATTGCATGGCCTTTCACCATTAGAAAAGAAAAAAAAATAGACATAATTGATTGGTTACACAACAGAGATACAGAGAAGTTCATGGTTTGTGCTTCTGTGTGTAAATATAATCCACATGAGCCGCAAGAGTCCTTCTCATGAGGCACTCCTCCATCTCTAACCCTGTGCAGCTGATCTCCCCACCATCCTCAACAGCAATGGCCTCTGCTTCTTTGTCCTGGACAGATTCATAAAAAAAAAATTGATTATCAGAAAGAAAAAAAATAAGAATTAATGACAGAAAAGTATATTAAAACAATTAAAACAATTAAAACAACATACTTGTTGTTGGGTTTTCAGGGCGGCGTTGGTGAAAGCAGGGTCTGGACGAGCAGCAAGGCTGAGTTGAAAGCTCAGGAGGAGAGCTGTGGTGAAAAGGGTGGTGATAAGCTTAGCCATTTTTCTTTTCTCTTTTGGGTTGTAATTTGACTCTCTGTTTGGAGAATTTATAGTGGGGTTTTGTTTGTTGGTTTTGCATGTCCAATTGGATGGTGACTCGTTGACGGGTTTAGATGATTGGAGCAGAGCCAACTCTACCAGAATTTACACCAAAATCTCTCTCTCTGTTAATCTTCATCTTTAACTATGGTACCAGAAAAGAAAACAAAATTTGAGAATATTGTAACCGAAGAAAAGCATTTATGAAAATGATCTAGAAACATATTACGGGTCTGTTTGGGAGTTGCTTCTGTAAAGACTAAAAATACTTTCTGATAACTAAAAATGCTTCTAACGGTTTTTGACAGAAAAGTTTAAAAAGGCTTTCTAGAGAATCTCATGCCATTTGTTTCTTTTAGAAAAAAGCCCTTGGATTTTTTATATATGAAAGTTTAAGATTTTTATAATAAAAGCGAATTTGTTAAATGCGCTTAGAGCAGAAATACTTCCTAGAAAAGTAGTCCCAAACTAGTCTATTTTGAGCAAATTTGTTGCGTTTTAGGCTTGTGCTACTACTCGATTTGTCCTTAAAAAAAACACATCAAATCAAAGTGAAGAAGAAAGATATTTGCTTATGCAGTACGCGTTTTCTCAAGCCATATTAATCACATATCAAAGAGAGGGAAATTGAGGTTAGTATATTTATTTTATACTGTTTAAGTATAATACAAACAATATTCATTTAAAAGGTGGATACGAGACAAAGTGATGGTGGGTTGGCTTATATCCATCCATCTACAACAGTGTGTTAGTTATTTTTCCCAAATTGACTAAACTCCATGAACAAAACAAAAATGGTAATTCCACGATTGATCTATTTGGGTATGCAGATTGCAGAAATAAAGTGTCAATGGAAATATAATTTTCCAAGCAAGGCTACATGGCCCTCTTACAATTGGGCCTAAATTCTAACAAAATCCGAGAGCATAAACAGAATTTGTTTAATTTGGTGTTTGGGAATTGGGCCTCCAAACAGGAAAGTGTACTCTCTGTCTTTGAACTTTGAAAACAGTCTTTTGGATGCACTTTTTTGGGTCAGTCAATCTTCAAGGAAACATTTTCAATCAATCACATTTCTCTTCCGCATGCGCGCAGGGCAGGCAGGGACACACAGTCACACTCACATACCTACACAACACACACCTTCTAAAAGTTGACTTTCTTTAGGGTCTGGTTCACTCTCTCTCTCTCACTCTCTCTCTCTCTCTCAAAATGAGGTAATGGATATGATGAAACTCACTCTCATTACCTTTGAGTATCATCATTATCTTCATCCATTCTTTAATATATTCGCAGCTTCCTCCTTCATATCCATTGTGTTCATGATTAATTTACATAAATATACTTCTTCTTTTTAAGCATAGTGGAGAAGTGAGATGCCCCTACCTACAGCTCTATGCTAGTTTCACAAAAATTCATAAGTGCAATTTACAGGTTCACCCTCCACACACAGATACTGAGCAATTATGCAGTGGAGAATAACAAAATCAGGGTTCTCCCGGGAAAAAAGGGATATGCTCTCAAATAGTCTTATTATATCGATATCATTTTCATATGTTGTCGATATTTTCTCATTATATCGATAACTAATCTCTATAACTCTATTTGGAACTAAGAATAATTCATTTATGGTACTTACGGTATCCACTTAGCTTGTAAGTTGTAACTAATTTTTCTTTTTTATGATTTAACTTGATAACGAAGGAAAGATAACATCATAATGCTTGTTATGAGTATATTCATAGAAACAGCATATGATTCAATGCTTTTTTACTGTTAAGTCTGCATTTTTGTATTTTAGCAAGATGTCGTAGACCGCCCAACCAGCCAGAAACGACAGCAATGCGAATAAATATTTACAAATGTCACATTAAATTATCTAGCCTAAAGTAATACATTTTTGTAATTCTGCAAACTGTTAAGGGCATCTATTGGAATTTCAACTAATAATCATTCACAAGCCTTATAATGAGGCCCCCTAAAGAAATGCTTAAAGCCTATAGTTTTCTCAACCCCCTCTCTCACTATGCGGCTAGCTACCCCAACCTAATTCATTCTCCAAAAATTCATGGCCACCACCACCTCCTCCTCCAACTTCTTCAATCTCCAGTCAACTACCACTTCTGTCCACCCCAAGTCCCGGCCCTCGTCGAGCCACGGCTCATCACACGGTTGTAGCAAGGTTGATGGGGTGGCTATGTGGCTCATTAACAGTGTCACAACTTGTTTCTTTGCATCCTTAGAGAGGTTCTCTTGCATCCGTATCGCCACGCAAGACGACGGTGATGACAGCAACGACTTGCCGTTGATTTTTAACGACGGGAATCTTCGATATGAGGCTGAGGCAA